>NW_026611888.1:0-68311 GCF_023638135.1 Falco biarmicus
GTCCCAGCCCATCCCAGCCCATCACAGCCCGTTCCAGACCACCACAGCCCGTTCCAGCCCACAACAGCCCACCACAGCCCTTCCCAGCCTGTCCCAGCTCACTACAACCGTCCCAGCACACCACAGCCCATCCCAGCCTCTCCCAGCCCACCACAGCCCGTCACCGCCAGCCACAGCCCGTCCCCGCACAACACAGCCCGTCCCAGCCCACCACAGCCCGTCCCAGCCCACCACAGCCCGTCTCCGCCCACCACAGCCCGTCCCAGCCCGTCCAAGCACACCACAGCCCGTCCCAGCCCACCACAGCCAGTCCCAGCCCACCACAGCCCGTGCCAGCCCACCACAGCCCGTCCCAGCACACCGCAGCCCATCCCAGCCCACCGCAGCCCGTCTCAAGCTCAGCAGAACCCACCACAGCCCGTCCCAGCCCGTCCCAGACCACCACAGCCCACCACAGCCCGTCCCAGAACACCACAGCTCGTCCCAGCCCGTCCCAGCCCACCACAGCCCGTCCCAGCCCACCACAGCCCGTCCCAGCCCACCACAGCCCACTACGGCCCTCCACAGCCCGTCCCAGCCCACCACAGCCCGTCCCAGCACACCACAGCCCGTGCCAGCCCAGCCCAGCCCACCACAGCCCGTCCCAGCACGCCACAGCCTGTTCCAGACCACCAGAGCCCGTCCCAGCCCGTCGCAGCCCACCACAGCCCATCTCAAGCTCACCAGAACCCACCACAGCCCACCACAGCCCGTCCCAGCCCACCACAGCCAGTCCCCGCCCACCGCAGCCCATCCCAGCACACTACAGCTTGTCCCAGCCCGTCCCAGCTCGTCCCAGCCCGTCCCAGCACACCACAGACCGTCCCAGCACACCACAGACCGTCCCAGCATGTCCCAGCCCATCCCAGCCCATCACAGCCCGTTCCAGACCACCACAGCCCGTTCCAGCCCACCACAGCCCACCACAGCCCTTCCAAGCCTGTCCCAGCTCACTACAACCGTCACCGCACACCACAACCCTTCCCAGCCTCTCCCAGCCAACCACAGCCCGTCACCGCCAGCCACAGCCCGTCCCCGCACAACACAGCCCATCCCAGCCCGTCCCAGCCCACCACAGAATGTCCCAGCCCACCACAGAACGTCCCAGCCCACCACAGCCGGGCCTAGCTCACCACAGATCGTCCCAGCCCACCACAACCCATCTCCGCCCACTACAGCCCATCCCCGCCCACCACAGTTCATCCCCGCCCACCACAGCCTGTTCCAGACCACCACAGCCCGTCCCAGCACACCACAGCCCGTCCCTAGCCCACCACAGCCCGTCCCAGCCCACCACAGCCCGTCCCCGCCCGTCCCAGCCCACCACAGACCGTCCCAGCCCGTCCCAGCCCGTCCCAGCCCATCCCAGCCCACCAGAGCCCGTCCCAGCCCACCACAGCCCGTCTCAAGCTCACCAGAACCCACCACAGCCCACCACAGCCTGTCCCAGACCACCACGGCCCACCACGGCCCATCCCAGCCCACCACGGCCCACCACAGCCCACCACAGTTCACCACGGGCCATCTCAGACCACCATGACCTGTCCCAGCCCACCACGGCCCACCACAGCCCATCCCTTCCCATACCAGCTCAAAACGGCCCACCACGGCCCACCACAGCCCACCGCGGTTCACCACGGCCCGTCCTAGCCCACCACGCCCCACCACAGCCCATCCCTGCCCACCACAACCCGTCCCAGCACACCACAGACCATCCCAGTCCACCACACACCGTCCCAGCATGTCCCAGCCTGTCCCAACACACCACAGCCTGTTCCAGACCACCACAGCCCGTCCCAGCCCACCACAGCCCGTCCCAGCACACCACAGACCGCCCCTGTCCACCACAGCCCACCACAGCCCGTCCCAGCCCGTCCCAGCCCACCACAGACCATTCCAGACCACCACAGCCCGTCCCCGCCCACCATAGCCCGTGCCAGCCCACCACAGCCCGTCCCAGCCCACCACAGCCCGTCCCAGCTCGTTCCAGACCACCAGAACTCGTCTCAGCCCGTCCCAGCCCACCACAGCCCGTCTCAAGCTCAGCAGAACCCACCACAGCCCACCACAGCCCGTCCCAGCCCGTCGCAGCCCGTCCCAGCCCGTCGCAGCCCGTCCCAGGCCACCACAGCCCGTCCCAGCCCACCACAGCCCGTCCCAGCCCACCACAGCCCGTCCCAGCATGTCCCAGCCCGTCCCAGCCCAACTCAGCCCATCCCAGCACACCACAGGCCATCCCAGCACACCACAGCCCATCCCAGCACACCACAGCCCATCCCAGCACACCACAGCCCATCACAGCCCACCACAGCCCGTCCCAACCCGTCCCAGCCCACCAAAGCCTGTCCCAGCCCGTCCCAGCCCACCACGGCCCGTCCCAGCCCACCACGGCCCACCACAGCCCACCACAGTTCACCACGGGCCATCTCAGCCCTCCATGACCTGTCCCAGCCCACCATGACCTGTCCCAGCCCACCACGGCCCACCACAGCCCATCCCTTCCCATACCGGCTCAAAACGGCCCACCACGGCCCACCACAGCCCACCACGGTTCACCACGGCCCGTCCCAGCCCACCACGCCCCACCACATCCATCCCTGCGCAACACAGCCCGTCCCAGCACACCACAGACCATCCCAGTCCACCACACACCGTCCCAGCATGTCCCAGCCTGTCCCAACCCACCACAGCCTGTTCCAGACCACCACAGCCCGTCCCAGCCCACCACAGCCCGTCCCAGCCCACCACAGCCCGTCCCTAGCCCACCACAGCCCGTCCCGCCCGCCACAGCCCGTCCCAGCCCACCACAGCCGGTCCCCGCCCGTCCCAGCCCACCACAGAACAGCACAACCCGTCCCAGCACACCACAGCCCGTCCCAGCCCGTCCCAGCCCGTCCCAGCCCACCACAGACCGTCCCAGCCCACCACAGACCGTTCCAGCCTACCACGGCCCGTCCCAGCCCACCACGGCCCGTCCCAGCCCAGCCCAGCCCACCACAGCCCGTCCCAGCACGCCACAGCCTGTTCCAGACCACCAGAGCCCGTCCCAGCCCGTCGCAGCCCACCACAGCCCGTCTCAAGCTCACCAGAACCCACCACAGCCCGTCCCAGCCCACCACAGCCCGTCCCAGCCCACCACAGCCCGTCCCCGCCCACCGCAGCCCGTCCCAGCACACTACAGCTTGTCCCAGCCCGTCCCAGCCCGTCCCAGCACACCACAGCAAGTCCCAGCCCGTCCCAGCCCATCGCAGCCCGTCGCAGCCCACCACAGCCCGTCCCAGCCCACCACAGACCGTCCCTGTCCACCACAGCCCACCACAGCCCAACCCAGCCCGTCCCAGCCCACCACAGCCCGTCCCAGCACACCACAGCCCGTCCCAGCCCACCACAGCTAGTCCCATTCCACAATAGCCCGTCCCAGCCTGTCCCAGCCCGTCCCAACCCGTCCCAGTTTACCACAGCCCGTCCCAGCCCACCACAGCCCGTCCCAGCACGCCACAGCCCGTCCCAGCTCGCCACAGCTTGTTCCAGCCCGCTACAGCCCACCACGGCCCGTCCCAGCCCACCACGACCTTTCCCAGCCCACCACGACCTGTCCCAGCCCACCCCTTCCCATCCCGGCCCAAAACGGCCAACCACGGCGCACCACAATTCACCACGGCCCGTCCCCGCCCACCACGGCCCACCACAGCCCGTCCCCGCCCACCACAGCCCATCCCAGCCCGTCCAGCTAATTCCAGCTCATCCCAGCCCGTCCCAGCTAACCACAGCCAGTCCCAGCCCACCACAGACCGTTACCGCTTACCACAGCCCGTCCCAGATAACCACAGCTTGTCCCAGATCACCACAGCCCGTTCCAGCCGACCACAGCCCACCACAGCCCGTCCCCGCCCGTCCCCGTCGACCACAGCCAGTCCCAGACCACCACAGCCAGTCTCCGCCCACCAGAGCTCGTCCCAGCCCGTCCCCGCCCACCACAGTCCGTCCCCGCCCACCACAGCCCGTTACAGCTTACCAAAGCCCGTCCCAGCCCACCACATCCCGTCCCCGTCCACCACAGCCCATGCCCGCCCACCACAGCCCGTCTCCGCCCACCACAGCCCGTCTCCGCCCACCACAGCCCGTCCCAGCACACCACAGCCCGTCCCAGCCTGTCCCAGCTCGTCCCAGCCCCTCCCAGGCCGTCACAGCCCACCACAGCCCGTCCCAGCCCACCACAGCCCGTCCCAGCCCACCACAGCCCGTCCCAGCCCACCACAGCCCGTCCCAGCACGGCCCAGCCCGTCCCAGCACGGCCCAGCACGGCCCAGCCCACCACAGCCCGTCCCAGCACACCACAGCCTGTCCCAGCCCGTCCCAGCGAACCACAGCCCGTCCAAGCCCACCACAGCCCGTCCCAACCCAGCACAGCCCGTCCCAGCCCGTCCCAGCCCACCACAGCCCGTCCCAGCCCGTCCCAGCCCACCACAGACCGTCCCAGCCCCTCCCAGCCCGTCTCAGCCCACCACAGCCTGTCCCAGCCTGTCCCAGCTCGTCCAAGCCTGTCCCAGACCCCCAGAGCCCGTCGCAGCCCACCACAGCCCGTCACAGCCCGTCCCAGCTCTCCACAACCCACCGCAGCCCGTCCCAGCCCAACACAGCCCGTCCCAGCCCACCACGGCCCACGAAAGCCCACCACGGCCCACCACAGCCCGTCCCAGCTCGTCCCAGACCACCACAGCCGCTCACAGCACACCACAGCCCGTAACAGCCCACCACAGCAAGTACCAGCCCATCCCAGCCCACCACGGCCCGTCTCAGCCCACCACGGCCCGTCTCAGCTCACCACAACCCGTCCCAGCCCACCACAGCCCGTCCCAGCCCACCACAGCCCGTCCCAGCACACCACAGCCCGTCCCAGCCCACCACAGCCCACCACCGGTCACCACAGCCCACCACAGGTCACCACAGCCTGTTTCAGCCTTCCACGGCAAACCACGGCCCGTCCCAGCCCACCACGCCCCACCACATCCATACCTGCCAACCACAGCCCGTCCCAGCACACCACAGACCATCCCAGTCCACCACACACCGTCCCAGCATGTCCCAGCCTGTCCCAACCCACCACAGCCTGTCCCAACCCACCACAGCCTGTCCCAACCCACCACAGCCCATCCCACCACACCACAGCCTGTCCCAACCCACCACAGCCCGTCCCACCACACCACAGCCCGTCCCTAGCCCACCACAGCCCGTCCCAGCCCGACACAATCCTTCCCAGCCCGTCCCAGCCCACCACAGCCCGTCCCCGCCCGTCCCAGCCCACCACAGACCAGCAAAGCCCGTCCCAGCCCACCACAGCCCGTCCCAGCCCGTCCCAGCCCACCACAGACCGTCCCAGCCCACCACAGACCAGCACAGCCCACCACAGACCAGCACAGCCCACCACAGACCGTTCCAGCCCACCACGGCCCGTCCCAGCCGACCACGGCCCGTCCCAGCCCACCACGGCCCGTCCCAGCTCACCGCGGCCCGTCCCAGCCCACCACGGCCCGTCCCAGCCCACCACGGCCTGTCCCAGCCAACCACGGCCCGTCCCAGCCCACCAAGGCCCGTCCCAGCCCACCACAGCCCACCACAGCCCGTCCCAGCCCACCACAGCCCGTCCCAGCCCACCACAGCCCGTCCCAGCCCACCACAGCCCATCTCAAGCTCACAAGAACCCACCAAAGCCCACCACAGCCTGCCCCAGACCACCACGGCCCACCAAAGCCCACCACGGCCTGTCCCAGCCCACCACGGCCCACCACAGCCCACCACGGCCCACCACAGTTCACCACGGGCCGTCTCAGCTCATGACCTGTCCCAGCCCACCACGGCCCAACATAGACCATCCCTTCCCATACCGGCCCAAAACGGCCCACCACGGCCCACCACAGCCCACCACGGCCCGTCCCAGCCCACCACGCCCCACCACAGCCCGTTCCAGCTCACCACAGCCCGTTCCAGCCCACCACAGCCCGTCCCAGTCCATCCCAGCACGTCCCAGCCCACCACGGCCCGTCCCAGCCCACCACGGCCCACCACAGCCCGTCCCAGCCCGTCCGAGCCCACCACAGCCTGTCCCAGACCACCAGAGCTCGTCCCAGCCTGTCCCAGCCCACCACAGCCCGTCTCAAGCTCACCAGAACCCACCACAGCCCACCATAGCCCGTACCAGACCACCACGGCCCACCACAGATAACCACGGCCCGTCCCAGCCCACCACGGCCCACCACAGCGAACCACGGCCCACCACAGCCCACCACGGCCCGTCCCAGCCCACCACGGCCCGTCCCAGCCCACCACGGCCCACCACAGCCCACCCCTTCCCATCCCGGCCCAAAACGGCCCAACACGGCCCTCCACGGTTCACCACGGCCCGTCCCCGCCCACCACGGCCCACCACAGCCCGTCCCAGCCCACCACAGCCCATCCCAGCCCGTCCCAGCCCGTCCCAGCTCGTCCCAGCCCACCACAGCCAGTCCCAGCCCACCACAGCTAGTCCCATTCCACAATAGCCCGTCCCAGCCTGTCCCAGCCCGTCCCAACCCGTCCCAGTTTACCACAGCCCGTCCCAGCCCACCACAGCCCGTCCCAGCACGTCCCAGCTCGCCACAGCTTGTTCCAGCCCGCCACAGCCCACCACGTCCTGTCCCAGCCCACCACGGCCCACCACAGCCCACCCCTTCCCATCCCGGCCCAAAACGGCCAACCACGGCGCACCACAATTCACCACGGCCCGTCCCCGCCCACCACGGCCCACCACAGCCCGTCCCAGCCCACCACAGCCCATCCCAGCCCGTCCCAGCCAATCCCAGCTCATCCCAGCCCGTCCCAGCTAACCACAGCCAGTCCCAGCCCACCACAGACCGTTACAGCTTACCACAGCCCGTCCCAGATCACCACAGCCCATTCCAGCCCACCACAGCCCACCACAGCCCGTCCCCGCCCGTCCCCGTCGACCACAGCCCGTCCCAGCCCACCACAGCCCGTCCCCGCCCGTCCCTGTTGACCACAGCCCGTCCCAGTCCACCACAGCCCGTCCCAGCTTGCCACAGCACGTTCCAGCCCGCCACAGCCCGTCCCAGCCCACCACTAGCCCGTCCCAGCACACCACAGCCCGTCCCAGCCCACCACTAGCCCGTCCCAGCCCACCACAGCCCGTCCCAGCCCACCACATCCCGTCCCAACCCACCACAGCCCGTCCCAGCCCACCACTAGCCCGTCCCAGCACACCACAGCCCATCCCAGCACACCACAGCCCGTCCCAGCTCGCCACAGCCCGTCCCAGCCCCCCACAGCCCGTCTCAGCCCACCACAGCCCGTCCCAGCCCACCAGAGCCCGTCCCAGCCCACCACAGCCCGTCCCAGCCCACCACAGCCCGTCCCAGCCCACCACAGCCCATCTCAAGCTCACAAGAACCCACCAAAGCCCACCACAGCCTGCCCCAGACCACCACGGCCCACCACAACCCACCACGGCCTGTCCCAGCCCACCACGGCCCACCACAGCCCACCACGGCCCACCACAGTTCACCACGGGCCGTCTCAGCCCACCATGACCTGTCCCAGCCCACCACGGCCCAACATAGACCATCCCTTCCCATACCGGCCCAAAACGGCCCACCACGGCCCACCACAGCCCACCACAGTTCACCACGGCCCGTCCCAGCCCACCACGCCCCACCACAGCCCGTTCCAGCTCACCACAGCCCGTTCCAGCCCACCACAGCCCGTCCCAGTCCATCCCAGCACGTCCCAGCCCACCACGGCCCGTCCCAGCCCACCACGGCCCACCACAGCCCGTCCCAGCCCGTCCGAGCCCACCACAGCCTGTCCCAGACCACCAGAGCTCGTCCCAGCCTGTCCCAGCCCACCACAGCCCGTCTCAAGCTCACCAGAACCCACCACAGCCCACCATAGCCCGTACCAGACCACCACGGCCCACCACAGATAACCACGGCCCGTCCCAGCCCACCACGGCTCACCACAGCGAACCACGGCCCACCACAGCCCACCACGGCCCGTCCCAGCCCACCACAGCCCGTCCCAGCCCACCACGGCCCGTCCCAGCCCACCACGGCCCGTCCCAGCCCATCCCTTCCCATACCGGCCCAAAACGGCCCACCACGGCCCACCACAGCCCACCACAGTTCACCACGGCCCGTCCCAGCCCACCACGCCCCACCACAGCCCGTTCCAGCTCACCACAGCCCGTTCCAGCCCACCACAGCCCGTCCCAGTCCATCCCAGCAAGTCCCAGCCCACCACGGCCCCGTCCCAGCCCACCACGGCCCACCACAGCCCGTCCCAGCCCGTCCGAGCCCACCACAGCCTGTCCCAGACCACCAGAGCTCGTCCCAGCCTGTCCCAGCCCACCACAGCCCGTCTCAAGCTCACCAGAACCCACCACAGCCCACCATAGCCCGTACCAGACCACCACGGCCCACCACAGATAACCACGGCCCGTCCCAGCCCACCACGGCCCACCACAGCGAACCACGGCCCACCACAGCCCACCACGGCCCGTCCCAGCCCACCACGGCCCACCACAGCCCACCACAGTTCACCACGGCCCGTCCCAGCCCACCACGCCCCACCACAGCCCGTTCCAGCTCACCACAGCCCGTTCCAGCCCACCACAGCCCGTCCCAGTCCATCCCAGCACGTCCCAGCCCACCACGGCCCGTCCCAGCCCACCACGGCCCACCACGGCCCGTCCCAGCCCGTCCGAGCCCACCACAGCCTGTTCCAGACCACCAGAGCTCGTCCCAGCCTGTCCCAGCCCACCACAGCCCGTCTCAAGCTCACCAGAACCCACCACAGCCCACCATAGCCCGTACCAGACCACCACGGCCCACCACAGCCCACCACGGCCCGTCCCAGCCCACCACGGCCCACCACAGCGAACCACGGCCCACCACAGCCCACCACGGCCCCGTCCCAGCCCACCACGGCCCGTCCCAGCCCACCACGGCCCGTCCCAGCCCATCCCTTCCCATACCGGCCCAAAACGGCCCACCACGGCCCACCACAGCCCACCACAGTTCACCACGGCCCGTCCCAGCCCACCACGCCCCACCACAGCCCGTTCCAGCTCACCACAGCCCGTTCCAGCCCACCACAGCCCGTCCCAGTCCATCCCAGCACGTCCCAGCCCACCACGGCCCGTCCCAGCCCACCACGGCCCACCACAGCCCGTCCCAGCCCGTCCGAGCCCACCACAGCCTGTCCCAGACCACCAGAGCTCGTCCCAGCCTGTCCCAGCCCACCACAGCCCGTCTCAAGCTCACCAGAACCCACCACAGCCCACCATAGCCTGTACCAGACCACCACGGCCCACCACAGATAACCACGGCCCGTCCCAGCCCACCACGGCCCACCACAGCGAACCACGGCCCACCACAGCCCACCACGGCCCGTCCCAGCCCACCACGTCCCACCACAGCCCACCACAGTTCACCACGGGCCATCTCAGACCACCATGACCTGTCCCAGCCCACCACGGCCCACCACAGCCCATCCCTTCCCATACCGGCTCAAAACGGCCCACCACGGCCCACCACAGCTCACCACGGTTAACCAGGCCCGTCCCAGCCCACCACGCCCCACCACAGACCATCCCAGTCCACCACACACCGTCCCAGCATGTCCCAGCCTGTCCCAACCCACCACAGCCTGTTCCAGACCACCACAGCCCATCCCACCCCACCACAGCCCGTCCCAGCACACCACACAGCCCGTCCCTAGCCCACCACAGCCTGTCCCAGCCCACCACAGCCCGTCCCAGCCCATCACAGCCCGTCCCAGCTCGTTCCAGACAACCAGAACTCGTCTCAGCCCGTCCCAGCCCACCACAGCCCGTCTCAAGCTCAGCAGAACCCACCACAGCCCACCACAGCCCGTCCCAGCCCGTCCCAGACCACCACAGCCCACCACAGCCCGTCCCAGCACACCACAGCCCGTCCCAGCACACCACAGCCCGTCCCAGCCCGTCCCAGCCCACCACAGCCCGTCCCAGCCCACCACAGCCCGTCCCAGCCCACCGCAGCCCGTCCCCGCCCACCGCAGCCCGTCCCAGCCCACCACTAGCCCGTCCCAGCCCACCACAGCCCGTCCCAGCCCACCACAGCCCGTCCCAGCCCGTCCCAGCTCGCCACAGCTTGTTCCAGCCCGCCACAGCCCACCACGTCCTGTCCCAGCCCACCACGGCCCACCACAGCCCACCCCTTCCCATCGCGGCCCAAAACGGCCAACCACGGCGCACCACAATTCACCACGGCCCGTCCCCGCCCACCACGGCCCACCACAGCCCGTCCCAGCCCACCACAGCCCATCCCAGCCCGTCCCAGCCAATCCCAGCTCATCCCAGCCCGTCCCAGCTAACCACAGCCAGTCCCAGCCCACCACAGACCGTTACAGCTTACCACAGCCCGTCCCAGCACACCACAGCCCGTCCCAGCCCGTCCCAGCACACCACAGCCAGTCCCAGCCCACCACTAGCCCGTCCCAGCCCACCACAGCCCGTCCCAGCCCACCACAGCCCGTCCCAGCCCGTCCCAGCCCACCAGAGCCCGTCCCCGCCTGTCCCAGCCCACCACAGACCAGCACAGCCCGTCCCAGCACACCACAGCCCGTCCCAGCCCATCCCAGCCCGTCGCAGCCTGCACAGCCTGTCCCAGCCCACCACAGACCGTCCCAGCCCACCACAGACCATTCCAGACCACCACAGCCCGTCCCCGCCCACCACAGCCCGTCCCAGCCCACCACAGCCCGTCCCAGCCCACCACAGCCCGTCCCAGCTCGTTCCAGACCACCAGAACTCGTCTCAGCCCGTCCCAGCCCACCACAGCCCCGTCTCAAGCTCAGCAGAACCCACCACAGCCCGTCCCAGCCCGTCCCAGACCACCACAGCCCACCACAGCCCGTCCCAGCCCACCACAGCCCGTCCCAGCCCACCACAGCCCGTCCCCGCCCACCACAGCCCGTCCCAGCCCACCACAGCCCGTCCCAGCACACCACAGCCCGTCCCAGCCCACCACAACCCCGTCCCAGCCCACCACACCCCGTCCCAGCCCACCACAGCCCACCAGAGCCTGTCCCAGCCCGTCCCAGCCCACGACGGCCCGTCCCAGTCCACCACGGCCCACCACAGCCCACCACAGTTCACCACGGGCCATCTCAGCCCTCCATGACCTGTCCCAGCCCACCATGACCTGTCCCAGCCACCACGGCCCACCACAGCCCATCCCTTCCCATACCGGCTCAAAACGGCCCCACCACGGCCCACCACAGCCCACCACGGTTCACCACGGCCCGTCCCAGCACACCACGCCCCACCACATCCATACCTGCCCACCACAGCCCGTCCAATCACAGCACAGACCATCCCAGTCCACCACACACCGTCCCCAGCATGTCCCAGCCTGTCCCAACCCACCACAGCCTGTCCCAACCCACCACAGCCTGTCCCAACCCACCACAGCCCATCCCACCACACCACAGCCTGTCCCAACCCACCACAGCCCGTCCCACCACACCACAGCCCGTCCCTAGCCCACCACAGCCCGTCCCAGCCCGACACAATCCTTCCCAGCCCGTCCCAGCCCACCACAGCCCGTCCCCGCCCGTCCCAGCCCACCACAGACCAGCAAAGCCCGTCCCAGCCCACCACAGCCCGTCCCAGCCCGTCCCAGCCCACCACAGACCGTCCCAGCCCACCACAGACCAGCACAGCCCACCACAGACCAGCACAGCCCACCACAGACCGTTCCAGCCCACCACGGCCCGTCCCAGCCCACCACGGCCCGTCCCAGCCCACCACGGCCCGTCCCAGCTCACCGCGGCCCGTCCCAGCCCACCACGGCCCGTCCCAGCCCACCACGGCCTGTCCCAGCCAACCACGGCCCGTCCCAGCCCACCCAAGGCCCGTCCCAGCCCACCACAGCCCACCACAGCCCGTCCCAGCCACCACAGCCCGTCCCAGCCCACCACAGCCCGTCCCAGCCCACCACAGCCCATCTCAAGCTCACAAGAACCCACCAAAGCCCACCACAGCCTGCCCCAGACCACCACGGCCCACCAAAGCCCACCACGGCCTGTCCCAGCCCACCACGGCCCACCACAGCCCACCACGGCCCACCACAGTTCACCACGGGCCGTCTCAGCTCATGACCTGTCCCAGCCCACCACGGCCCAACATAGACCATCCCTTCCCATACCGGCCCAAAACGGCCCACCACGGCCCACCACAGCCCACCACGGCCCGTCCCAGCCCACCACGCCCCACCACAGCCCGTCCCAGCTCACCACAGCCCGTCCCAGCCCACCACAGCCCGTCCCAGTCCATCCCAGCACGTCCCAGCCCACCACGGCCCGTCCCAGCCCACCACGGCCCACCACAGCCCGTCCCAGCCCGTCCGAGCCCACCACAGCCTGTCCCAGACCACCAGAGCTCGTCCCAGCCTGTCCCAGCCCACCACAGCCCGTCTCAAGCTCACCAGAACCCACCACAGCCCACCATAGCCCGTACCAGACCACCACGGCCCACCACAGATAACCACGGCCTGTCCCAGCCCACCACGGCCCACCACAGCGAACCACGGCCCACCACAGCCCACCACGGCCCGTCCCAGCCCACCACGGCCCGTCCCAGCCCACCACGGCCCACCACAGCCCACCCCTTCCCATCCCGGCCCAAAACGGCCCAACACGGCCCTCCACGGTTCACCACGGCCCGTCCCCGCCCACCACGGCCCACCCACAGCCCGTCCCAGCCCACCACAGCCCATCCCAGCCCGTCCCAGCCCGTCCCAGCTCGTCCCAGCCCACCACAGCCAGTCCCAGCCCACCACAGCTAGTCCCATTCCACAATAGCCCGTCCCAGCCTGTCCCAGCCCGTCCCAACCCGTCCCAGTTTACCACAGCCCGTCCCAGCCCACCACAGCCCGTCCCAGCACGTCCCAGCTCGCCACAGCTTGTTCCAGCCCGCCACAGCCCACCACGTCCTGTCCCAGCCCACCACGGCCCACCACAGCCCACCCCTTCCCCATCCCGGCCCAAAACGGCCAACCACGGCGCACCACAATTCACCACGGCCCGTCCCCGCCCACCACGGCCCACCACAGCCCGTCCCAGCCCACCACAGCCCATCCCAGCCCGTCCCAGCCAATCCCAGCTCATCCCAGCCCGTCCCAGCTAACCACAGCCAGTCCCAGCCCACCACAGACCGTTACAGCTTACCACAGCCCGTCCCAGATCACCACAGCCCGTTCCAGCCCACCACAGCCCACCACAGCCCGTCCCCGCCCGTCCCCGTCGACCACAGCCCGTCCCAGCCCACCACAGCCCGTCCCCGCCCGTCCCTGTTGACCACAGCCCGTCCCAGTCCACCACAGCCCGTCCCAGCTTGCCACAGCCCGTTCCAGCCCGCCACAGCCCACCACAGCCCGTCCTCGCCCACCACAGCCCATCCCCGCCCGTCCCCGTTGACCACAGCCCGTCCCAGCACACGACAGCTCGTCCCAGCACACCACAGCCTGTCCCAGCACACCACAGCCCGTCCCAGCCCACTACAGCCCACCAGAGCCCGTCCCAGCCCACCAGAGCCCGTCCCAGCCCACCACAGCCCATCTCAAGCTCACAAGAACCCACCACAGCCCACCACAGTCCGTCCCAGATCACCACAGCCCGTTCCAGCCCACCACAGCCCACCACAGCCATCCCCGCCCGTCCCCGTCGACCACAGCCCGTCCCAGTCCACCACAGCCAGTCCTCCGCCCACCAGAGCTCGTCCCAGCCTGTCCCCCGCCCACCACAGCCCGTCCCCGCCCACCACAGCCCGTCCCCCGCCCATCACAGCCCGTCCCAGCCCACCACAGCCCGTCCCAGCCCACCACAGCCCGTCCCAGCCCACCACAGCCCGTCCCAGCCCACCACAGTCTGTCGCAGCCAACCACAGCCCGTCCCAGCACACCACATCCCGTCCCAGCCCGTCCCAGGCCACCACAGCCCATCTCAAGCTCACAAGAACCCACCAAAGCCCACCACGGCCCACCACAGACCACCACGGCCCACCACAGTTCACCACGGGCCGTCTCAGCCCACCATGACCTGTCCCAGCCCACCACGGCCCAACATAGACCATCCCTTCCCATACCGGCCCAAAACGGCCCACCACGGCCCACCACAGCCCACCACAGTTCACCCACGGCCCGTCCCAGCCCACCACGCCCCACCACAGCCCGTTCCAGCCCACCCGGCCCGTCCCAGCCCACCACGGCCCACCACAGCCCGTCCCAGCCCGTCCGAGCCCACCACAGCCTGTCCCAGACCACCAGAGCTCGTCCCAGCCTGTCCCAGCCCACCACAGCCCGTCTCAAGCTCACCAGAACCCACCACAGCCCACCACGGCCCGTCCCAGCCACCACGGCCCGTCCCAGCCCACCACGGCCCGTCCCAGCCCACCACGGCCCACCACAGCCCACCCCTTCCCATCCCGGCCCAAAACGGCCCCAACACGGCCCACCACAATTCACCACGGCCCGTCCCCGCCCACCACGGCCCACCACAGCCCGTCCAGCCCACCACAGCCCATCCCAGCCCGTCCCAGCCCGTCCCAGCTCGTCCCAGCCCACCACAGCCAGTCCCAGCCCACCACAGCCAGTCCCATTCCACAATAGCCCGTCCCAGCCTGTCCCAGCCCGTCCCAACCCGTCCCAGTTTACCACAGCCCGCCACAGCCCACCACGTCCCGTCCCAGCCCGCCACACAGCCCACCACAGCCCACCCCTTCCCATCCCGGCCCAAAACGGCCAACCACGGCGCACCACAATTCACCACGGCCCGTCCCCCGCCCACCACGGCCCACCACAGCCCGTCCCAGCCCACCACCGCCCATCCCAACCCGTCCCAGCCAATCCCAGCTCATCCCAGCCCGTCCCAGCTAACCACAGCCAGTCCCAGCCCACCACAGACCGTTACAGCTTACCACAGCCCGTCCCAGATCACCACAGCCCGTTCCAGCCCACCACAGCCCACCACAGCCCGTCCCCGCCCGTCCCCGTCGACCACAGCCCGTCCCAGCCCACCACAGCCCGTCCCCCGCCCGTCCCTGTTGACCACAGCCCGTCCCAGTCCACCACAGCCCGTCCCAGCTTGCCACAGCCCGTTCCAGCCCGCCACAGCCCACCACAGCCCGTCTCCGCCCACCACAGCCCGTCCCCCGCCCGTCCCCGTTGACCACAGCCCCGTCCCAGCACACGACAGCTCGTCCCAGCACACCACAGCCTGTCCCAGCACACCACAGCTCGTCCCAGCCCACCACAGCCCGTCCCAGCCCACTACAGCCCACCAGAGCCCGTCCCAGCCCACCACAGCCCGTCCCAGCCCACCACAGCCCATCTCAAGCTCACAAGAACCCACCACAGCCCACCACAGTCCGTCCCAGATCACCACAGCCCGTTCCAGCCCACCACAGCCCACCACAGCCAGTCCCCGCCCGTCCCCGTCGACCACAGCCCGTCCCAGTCCACCACAGCCAGTCTCCGCCCACCAGAGCTCGTCCCAGCCTGTCCCCGCCCACCACAGCCCGTCCCTGCCCACCACAGCCCGTCCCCCGCCCATCACAGCCTGTTACAGCTTACCAAAGCCCGTCCCAGCCCACCACAGCCCGTCCCCGTCCACCACAGCACATGCCCGCCCACCACAGCCCGTCCCAGCCCACCACAGCCCGTCCCAGCCCACCACAGCCCGTCCCAGCCCGTCCCAGCCCACCACAGTCTGTCGCAGCCAACCACAGCCCGTCCCAGCACACCACATCCCGTCCCAGCCCGTCCCAGGCCACCACAGCCCATCTCAAGCTCACAAGAACCCACCAAAGCCCACCACAGCCTGCCCCAGACCACCACGGCCCACCACAGCCCACCACGGCCTGTCCCAGCCCACCACGGCCCCCCACAGCCCACCACGGCCCACCACAGTTCACCACGGGCCGTCTCAGCCCACCATGACCTGTCCCAGCCCACCACGGCCCAACATAGACCATCCCTTCCCATACCGGCCCAAAACGGCCCACCACGGCCCACCACAGCCCACCACAGTTCACCACGGCCCGTCCCAGCCCACCACGCCCCACCACAGCCCGTTCCAGCTCACCACAGCCCGTCCCAGCCCACCACAGCCCGTCCCAGCCCACCACAGCCCTTCCCAGCACACCACAGCCCGTCCCAGCCCACCACAGCCCGTCCCAGCACGGACCAGCCCACCACAGCCCGTCCCAGCACACCACAGCCCGTCCCAGCCTGTCCCAGCACACCACAGCCCGTCGGAAGCCCACCACAGCCCGTCCCTGCCCACCACAGCCCGTCCCAGCCCACCACAGCCCGTCCCAGCCCGTCCCAGCCACCAGAGCCCGTCCCCCGCCTGTCCCAGCCCACCACAGACCAGCACAGCCCGTCCCAGCACACCACAGCCCGTCCCAGCCCATCCCAGCCCGTCGCAGCCTGCACAGCCTGTCCCAGCCCACCACAGACCGTCCCAGCCCACCACAGACCATTCCAGACCACCACAGCCCGTCCCCGCCCACCACAGCCCGTCCCAGCCCACCACAGCCCGTCCCAGCCCACCACAGCCCGTCCCAGCTCGTTCCAGACCACCAGAACTCGTCTCAGCCCGTCCCAGCCCACCACAGCCCGTCTCAAGCTCAGCAGAACCCACCACAGCCCGTCCCAGCCCGTCCCAGACCACCACAGCCCACCACAGCCCGTCCCAGCCCACCACAGCCCGTCCCAGCCCACCACAGCCCGTCCCTGCCCACCACAGCCCGTTCCAGCCCACCACAGCCCGTCCCAGCCCACCACAGCCCGTCCCAGCCCACCACACCCCGTCCCAGCCCACCACACCCCGTCCCAGCCCACCACAGCCCACCAGAGCCTGTCCCAGCCCGTCCCAGACCACCACGGCCCGTCCCAGCCCACCACGGCCCACCACAGCCCACCACAGTTCACCACGGGCCATCTCAGCCCTCCATGACCTGTCCCAGCCCACCATGACCTGTCCCAGCCCAGAACGGCCCACCACAGCCCATCCTTCCCATACCGGCTCAAAACGGCCCACCACGGCCCACCACAGCCCACCACGGTTCACCACGGCCCGTCCCAGCCCACCACGCCCCACCACATCCATCCCTGCCCACCACAGCCCGTCCCAGCACACCACAGACCATGCCAGTCCACCACACACCGTCCCAGCATGTCCCAGCCTGTCCCAAGCCACCACAGCCTGTCCCAACCCACCACAGACTGTCCCAACCCACCACAGCCCGTCCCACCACACCACAGCCTGTCCCAACCCACCACAGCCCGTCCCACCACACCACAGCCCGTCCCAGCACACCACAGCCCGTCCCAGCCCGACACAATCCTTCCCAGCCCGTCCCAGCCCACCACAGCCCGTCCCCGCCCGTCCCAGCCCACCACAGACCAGCAAAGCCCGTCCCAGCCCACCACAGCCCGTCCCAGCCCGTCCCAGCCCACCACAGACCGTCCCAGCCCACCACAGACCGTCCCAGCCCACCACAGACCAGCACAGCCCACCACAGACCAGCACAGCCCACCACAGACCGTTCCAGCCCACCACGGCCCGTCCCAGCCCACCACGGCCCGTCCCAGCCCACCACGGCCCGTCCCAGCCCACCACGGCCTGTCCCAGCCAACCACGGCCCGTCCCAGCCCACCAAGGCCCGTCCCAGCCCACCACGTCCCGTCCCAGCCCACCACAGCCCGCCCCAGCACACCACAGCCCGTCCCAACACACCACAGCCCGTCCCAGAACACCACAGCCCGTCCCACCACGGCCCAGCCCACCACAGCCCGTCCCAGCACACACCACAGCCCGTCCCAGCACGGCCCAGCCCACCACGGCCCGTCCCAGCCCACCAGGGCCCGTCCCAGCCCACCACATCCCGTCTCAAGCTCACCAGAAACCCACCACAGCCCGTCCCAGACCACCACGGCCCACCACAGCCCATCCCAGCCCACCACGGCCCACCACAGCCCACCACAGTTCACCACAGGCCATCTCAGACCACCATGACCTGTCCCAGCCCACCACGGCCCACCACAGCCCATCCCTTCCCATACCGGCTCAAAACGGCCCACCACGGCCCACCACGGTTCACCACGGCCCGTCCCAGCCCACCACGCCACACCACAGACCATCCCAGTCCACCACACACCGTCCCAGCATATCCCAGCCTGTCCCAACCCATCACAGCCTGTTCCAGACCACCACAGCCCCGTCCCAGCCCACCACAGCCCGTCCCTAGCCCACCACAGCCCGTCCCAGCCCACCACAGCCCGTCTCCGCCCGTCCCAGCCCACCACAGACCAGCATAGCCCGTCCCAGCCCATCGCAGCCTGCCGCAGCCCGTCCCAGCCCACCACAGCCCGTCCCAGCCCACCACATCCCATCCCCGCTCACCATAGCCCGTGCCCGCCCACCACAGCCCGTCCCAGCCCACCACAGCCCCGTCCACCGCCCACCACAGCCCGTCCCAGCCCATCACAGCCTGTCCCAGCTCGTCCAGACAACGAGAACTTGTCTCAGCCCGTCCCAGCCCACCACAGCCCGTCTCAAGCTCAGCAGAACCCACCACAGCCCACCACAGCCCGTCCCAGCCCACCACAGCCCACCACAGCCCGTCCCAGCACACCACAGCCCGTCCGAGCACACCACAGCACGTACCAGCCCGTCCCAGCCCACCACAGCCCCGTCCCAGCCGACCACAGCCCGTCCCAGCCCACCACAGCCCGTCCCAGCCCGCCACAGCCCGTCCCAGCCCACCACAGCCCGTCCCAGCACACCACAGCCCGTGCCAGCCCATCCCAGCCCACCACAGCCCTTCCCAGCCCACCACCGCCCACCAGAGCCCGTCCCAGCCCACCAGAGCCCGTCCCAGCCCACCACAGCCCGTCCCAGCCCACCACAGCCCGTCCCAGCCAGCCACAGCCCATCTCAAGCTCACAAGAACCCACCAAAGCCCACCACAGCCTGCCCCAGACCACCACGGCCCACCAAAGCCCACCACGGCCTGTCCCAGCCCACCACGGCCCACCACTAGCCCACCACGGCCCACCACAGTTCACCACGGGCCCGTCCCAGCCCACCATGACCTGTCCCAGCCCACCACGGCCCACCACAGCCCACCACAGTTCACCACGGGCCATCTCAGACCACCATGACCTGTCCCAGCCCACCACGGCCCACCACAGCCCATCCCTTCCCATACCGGCTCAAAACGGCCCACCACAGCCCACCACAGTTCACCACGGTTCACCACGGCCCGTCCCAGCCCACCACGCCCCACCACAGACCATCCCAGTCCACCACACACCGTCCCAGCATGTCCCAGCCTGTCCCAACCCACCACAGCCTGTTCCAGACCACCACAGCCCGTCCCAGCCCACCACAGCCCGTCCCAGCCCACCACAGCCCGTCCCTAGCCCACCACAGCCCGTCCCAGCCCACCACAGCCCGTCCCAGCACACCACAGCCCGTGCCAGCCCATCCCAGCCCACCACAGCCCACCACAGCCCACCACAGCCCACCAGAGCCCGTCCCAGCCCACCAGAGCCCGTCCCAGCCCACCACAGCCCGTCCCAGCCCACCACAGCCCGTCCCAGCCCACCACAGCCCATCTCAAGCTCACAAGAACCCACCAAAGCCCACCACAGCCTGCCCCAGACCACCACGGCCCACCAAAGCCCACCACGGCCTGTCCCAGCCCACCACGGCCCACCACAGCCCACCACAGTTCACCACGGGCCCGTCCCAGCCCACCATGACCTGTCCCAGCCCACCACGGTCCAACATAGACCATCCCTTCCCATACCGGCCCAAAACGGCCCACCACAGCCCACCACAGTTCACCACGGCCCGTCCCAGCCCACCACGCCCCACCACAGCCCGTTCCAGCTCACCACAGCCCGTTCCAGCCCACCACAGCCCGTCCCAGTCCATCCCAGCACGTCCCAGCCCACCACGGCGCGTCCCAGCCCACCACGGCCCACCACAGCCCGTCCCAGCCCACCACAGCCCGTCCCAGCACACCACAGCCCGTCCCAGCCCACCACACCCCGTCCCAGCCCACCACACCCCGTCCCAGCCCACCACAGCCCACCAGAGCCTGTCCCAGCCCGTCCCAGCCCACCACGGCCCGTCCCAGCCCACCACGGCCCACCACAGCCCACCACAGTTCACCACGGGCCATCTCAGCCCTCCATGACCTGTCCCAGCCCACCATGACCTGTCCCAGCCCAGAACGGCCCACCACAGCCATCCCTTCCCATACCGGCTCAAAACGGCCCACCACGGCCCACCACAGCCCACCACGGTTCACCACGGCCCGTCCCAGCCCACCACGCCCCACCACATCCATCCCTGCCCACCACAGCCCGTCCCAGCACACCACAGACCATCCCAGTCCACCACACACCGTCCCAGCCCACCACGCCCCACCACATCCATCCCTGCCCACCACAGCCCGTCCCAGCACACCACAGACCATCCCAGTCCACCACACACCGTCCCAGCATGTCCCAGCCTGTCCCAACCCACCACAGCCTGTCCCAACCCACCACAGCCTGTCCCAACCCACCACAGCCCGTCCCACCACACCACAGCCCGTCCCTAGCCCACCACAGCCCGTCCCAGCCCGACACAATCCTTCCCAGCCCGTCCCAGCCCACCACAGCCCGTCCCCGCCCGTCCCAGCCCACCACAGACCAGCAAAGCCCGTCCCAGCCCACCACAGCCCGTCACAGCCCGTCCCAGCCCACCACAGCCCGTCCCAGCCCACCACAGCCCGTCCCAGCCCACCACAGCCCGTTCCAGCCCACCACGGCCCGTCCCAGCCCACCACGAAACGTCCCAGCCCACCACGGCCCGTCCCAGCTCACCGCGGCCCGTCCCAGCCCACCACGGCCCGTCCCAGCCCACCACGGCCTGTCCCAGCCAACCACGGCCCGTCCCAGCCCACCAAGGCCCGTCCCAGCCCACCACGTCCCGTCCCAGCCCACCACAGCCCGCCCCAGCACACCACAGCCCGTCCCAACACACCACAGCCCGTCCCAGCACACCACAGCCCGTCCCACCACGGCCCAGCCCACCACGGCCCGTCCCAGCCCACCACGGCCCGTCCCAGCCCACCACGGCCCGTCCCAGCCCACCACAGCCCGTCCCAGCCCACCACAGCACGTCCCACCACGGCCCACCCACCACAGCCCGTCCCAGCACACCACAGCCCGTCCCAGCCCGTCCCAGCCCACCACAGCCTGTCCAAGCCCACCACAGCCCGTCCCAGCCCACCACAGCCCGTCCCAGCACACCACAGCCCGTCCCAGCACACCACAGCCCGTCCCAGCCCGTGTCAGCCCACCAGGGCCCGTCCCAGCCCACCACATCCCGTCTCAAGCTCACCAGAACCCACCACAGCCCGTCCCAGACCACCACGGCCCACCACAGCCCATCCCAGCCCACCACGGCCCACCACAGCCCACCACAGTTCACCACAGGCCATCTCAGACCACCATGACCTGTCCCAGCCCACCACGGCCCACCACAGCCCATCCCTTCCCATACCGGCTCAAAACGGCCCACCACGGCCCACCACGGTTCACCACGGCCCGTCCCAGCCCACCACGCCACACCACAGACCATCCCAGTCCACCACACACCGTCCCAGCATATCCCAGCCTGTCCCAACCCATCACAGCCTGTTCCAGACCACCACAGCCCGTCCCAGCCCACCACAGCCCGTCCCAGCCCACCACAGCCCGTCCCTAGCCCACCACAGCCCGTCCCAGCCCACCACAGCCCGTCTCCGCCCGTCCCAGCCCACCACAGACCAGCATAGCCCGTCCCAGCCCATCGCAGCCTGCCGCAGCCCGTCCCAGCCCACCACAGCCCGTCCCAGCCCACCACATCCCATCCCCGCTCACCATAGCCCGTGCCCGCCCACCACAGCCCGTCCCAGCCCACCACAGCCCGTCACCGCCCACCACAGCCCGTCCCAGCCCATCACAGCCTGTCCCAGCTCGTTCCAGACAACGAGAACTTGTCTCAGCCCGTCCCAGCCCACCACAGCCCGTCTCAAGCTCAGCAGAACCCACCACAGCCCACCACAGCCCGTCCCAGCCCACCACAGCCCACCACAGCCCGTCCCAGCACACCACAGCCCGTCCGAGCACACCACAGCACGTACCAGCCCGTCCCAGCCCACCACAGCCCGTCCCAGCCGACCACAGCCCGTCCCAGCCCACCACAGCCCGTCCCAGCCCGCCACAGCCCGTCCCAGCCCACCACAGCCCGTCCCAGCACACCACAGCCCGTGCCAGCCCATCCCAGCCCACCACAGCCCTTCCCAGCCCACCACAGCCCACCAGAGCCCGTCCCAGCCCACCAGAGCCCGTCCCAGCCCACCACAGCCCGTCCCAGCCCACCACAGCCCGTCCCAGCCAGCCACAGCCCATCTCAAGCTCACAAGAACCCACCAAAGCCCACCACAGCCTGCCCCAGACCACCACGGCCCACCAAAGCCCACCACGGCCTGTCCCAGCCCACCACGGCCCACCACTAGCCCACCACGGCCCACCACAGTTCACCACGGGCCCGTCCCAGCCCACCATGACCTGTCCCAGCCCACCACGGCCCACCACAGCCCACCACAGTTCACCACGGGCCATCTCAGACCACCATGACCTGTCCCAGCCCACCACGGCCCACCACAGCCCATCCCTTCCCATACCGGCTCAAAACGGCCCACCACAGCCCACCACAGTTCACCACGGTTCACCACGGCCCGTCCCAGCCCACCACGCCCCACCACAGACCATCCCAGTCCACCACACACCGTCCCAGCATGTCCCAGCCTGTCCCAACCCACCACAGCCTGTTCCAGACCACCACAGCCCGTCCCAGCCCACCACAGCCCGTCCCAGCCCACCACAGCCCGTCCCTAGCCCACCACAGCCCGTCCCAGCCCACCACAGCCCGTCCCAGCACACCACAGCCCGTGCCAGCCCATCCCAGCCCACCACAGCCCTTCCCAGCCCACCACAGCCCACCAGAGCCCGTCCCAGCCCACCATAGCCCGTCCCAGCCCACCACAGCCCGTCCCAGCCCACCACAGCCCGTCCCAGCCCACCACAGCCCATCTCAAGCTCACAAGAACCCACCAAAGCCCACCACAGCCTGCCCCAGACCACCACGGCCCACCAAAGCCCACCACGGCCTGTCCCAGCCCACCACGGCCCACCACAGCCCACCACAGTTCACCACGGGCCCGTCCCAGCCCACCATGACCTGTCCCAGCCCACCACGGTCCAACATAGACCATCCCTTCCCATACCGGCCCAAAACGGCCCACCACGGCCCACCACAGCCCACCACAGTTCACCACGGCCCGTCCCAGCCCACCACGCCCCACCACAGCCCGTTCCAGCTCACCACAGCCCGTTCCAGCCCACCACAGCCCGTCCCAGTCCATCCCAGCACGTCCCAGCCCACCACGGCGCGTCCCAGCCCACCACGGCCCACCACGGCCCGTCCCAGCCCGTCCGAGCCCACCACAGCCTGTTCCAGACCACCAGAGCTCGTCCCAGCCCACCACAGCCCGTCCCCGCCCGTCCCTGTTGACCACAGCCCGTCCCAGTCCACCACAGCCCGTCCCAGCTTGCCACAGCCCGTTCCAGCCCGCCACAGCCGACCACAGCCCGTCCCCGCCCACCACAGCCCGTCCCCGCCCGTCCCCGTTGACCACAGCCCGTCCCAGCACACGACAGCTCGTCCCAGCACACCACAGCCTGTCCCAGCACACCACAGCCCGTCCCAGCCCACCACAGCCCGTCCCAGCCCACTACAGCCCACCAGAGCCCGTCCCAGCCCACCACAGCCCGTCCCAGCCCACCACAGCCCATCTCAAGCTCACAAGAACCCACCACAGCCCACCACAGTCCGTCCCAGATCACCACAGCCCGTTCCAGCCCACCACAGCCCACCACAGCCAGTCCCCGCCCGTCCCCGTCGACCACAGCCCGTCCCAGTCCACCACAGCCAGTCTCCGCCCACCAGAGCTCGTCCCAGCCTGTCCCCGCCCACCACAGCCCGTCCCTGCCCACCACAGCCCGTCCCCGCCCATCACAGCCTGTTACAGCTTACCAAAGCCCGTCCCAGCCCACCACAGCCCGTCCCCGTCCACCACAGCCCGTCCCAGCCCACCACAGCCCGTCCCAGCCCACCACAGCCCGTCCCAGCCCACCACAGTCCGTCGCAGCCAACCACAGCCCGTCCCAGCACACCACATCCCGTCCCAGCCCGTCCCAGGCCACCACAGCCCATCTCAAGCTCACAAGAACCCACCAAAGCCCACCACAGCCTGCCCCAGACCACCACGGCCCACCACAGCCCACCACGGCCTGTCCCAGCCCACCACGGCCCCCCACAGCCCACCACAGCCCACCACAGTTCACCACGGGCCGTCTCAGCCCACCATGACCTGTCCCAGCCCACCACGGCCCAACATAGACCATCCCTTCCCATACCGGCCCAAAACGGCCCACCACGGCCCACCACAGCCCACCACAGTTCACCACGGCCCGTCCCAGCCAACCACGCCCCACCACAGCCCGTTCCAGCTCACCACAGCCCGTCCCAGCCCACCACAGCCCGTCCCAGCCCACCACAGCCCGTCCCAGCACACCACAGCCCGTCCCAGCCCACCACAGCCCGTCCCAGCACGGACCAGCCCACCACAGCCCGTCCCAGCACACCACAGCCCGTCCCAGCCCGTCCCAGCCCACCAGAGCCCGTCGAAGCCCACCACAGCCCGTCCCTGCCCACCACAGCCCGTCCCAGCCCACCACAGCCCGTCCCAGCCCGTCCCAGCCCACCAGAGCCCGTCCCCGCCTGTCCCAGCCCACCACAGACCAGCACAGCCCGTCCCAGCAAACCACAGCCCGTCCCAGCCCACCACAGCCCGTCCCAGCCCACCACAGCCCGTCCCAGCTCGTTCCAGACCACCAGAACTCGTCTCAGCCCGTCCCAGCCCACCAAAGCCCGTCTCAAGCTCAGCAGAACCCACCACAGCCCGTCCCAGCCCGTCCCAGACCACCACAGCCCACCACAGCCCGTCCCAGCCCACCACAGCCCGTCCCAGCCCACCACAGCCCGTCCCTGCCCACCACAGCCCGTCCCAGCCCACCACAGCCCGTCCCAGCACACCACAGCCCGTCCCAGCCCACCACAGCCCGTCCCAGCCCACCACAGCCCGTCCCAGCCCACCACAGCCCACCAGAGCCTGTCCCAGCCCGTCCCAGCCCACCACGGCCCGTCCCAGCCCACCACGGCCCACCACAGCCCACCACAGTTCACCACGGGCCATCTCAGCCCTCCATGACCTGTCCCAGCCCACCATGACCTGTCCCAGCCCACCACGGCCCACCACAGCCCATCCCTTCCCATACCGGCTCAAAACGGCCCACCACGGCCCACCACAGCCCACCACGGTTCACCACGGCCCGTCCCAGCCCACCACGCCCCACCACATCCATCCCTGCCCACCACAGCCCGTCCCAGCACACCACAGACCATCCCAGTCCACCACACACCGTCCCAGCATGTCCCAGCCTGTCCCAACCCACCACAGCCTGTCCCAACCCACCACAGCCCGTCCCAACCCACCACAGCCCGTCCCACCACACCACAGCCCGTCCCTAGCCCACCACAGCCCGTCCCAGCCCGACACAATCCTTCCCAGCCCGTCCCAGCCCACCACAGCCCGTCCCCGCCCGTCCCAGCCCACCACAGACCAGCAAAGCCCGTCCCAGCCCACCACAGCCCGTCCCAGCCCGTCCCAGCCCACCACAGACCGTCCCAGCCCACCACAGCCCGTCCCAGCCCACCACAGCCCGTCCCAGCCCACCACAGACCGTTCCAGCCCACCACGGCCCGTCCCAGCCCACCACGGCCCGTCCCAGCTCACCGCGGCCCGTCCCAGCCCACCACGGCCCGTCCCAGCCCACCACGGCCCGTCCCAGCCCACCACGGCCCGTCCCAGCCCACCAAGGCCCGTCCCAGCCCACCACGTCCCGTCCCAGCCCACCACAGCCCGCCCCAGCACACCACAGCCCGTCCCAACACACCACAGCCCGTCCCAGCACACCACAGCCCGTCCCACCACGGCCCAGCCCACCACAGCCCGTCCCAGGACACCACAGCCCGTCCCAGCACGGCCCAGCCCACCACGGCCCGTCCCAGCCCACCACGGCCCGCCCCAGCCCACCACGGCCCGCCCCAGCCTACCACGGCCCGTCCCAGCACACCACGGCCCGTCCCAGCCCACCACGGCCCGTCCCAGCCCACCACGGCCCGTCCCAGCCCACCACAGCCCGTCCCAGCCCACCACAGCACGTCCCACCACGGCCCACCCACCACAGCCCGTCCCAGCACACCACAGCCCGTCCCAGCCCGTCCCAGCCCACCACAGCCCGTCCCAGCCCACCACAGCCCGTCCCAGCACACCACAGCCCGTCCCAGCACACCACAGCCCGTCCCAGCCCGTCCCAGACCACCAGGGCCCGTCCCAGCCCACCACAGCCCGTCTCAAGCTCACCAGAACCCACCACAGCCCGTCCCAGACCACCACGGCCCACCACGGCCCATCCCAGCCCACCACGGCCCACCACAGCCCACCACAGTTCACCACAGGCCATCTCAGACCACCATGACCTGTCCCAGCCCACCACGGCCCACCACAGCCCATCCCTTCCCATACCGGCTCAAAACGGCCCACCACGGCCCACCACAGCCCACCACGGTTCACCACGGCCCGTCCCAGCCCACCACGCCACACCACAGACCATCCCAGTCCACCACACACCGTCCCAGCATATCCCAGCCTGTCCCAACCCATCACAGCCTGTTCCAGACCACCACAGCCCGTCCCAGCCCACCACAGCCCGTCCCAGCCCACCACAGCCCGTCCCTAGCCCACCACAGCCCGTCCCAGCCCACCACAGCCCGTCTCCGCCCGTCCCAGCCCACCACAGACCAGCATAGCCCGTCCCAGCCCATCGCAGCCTGCCGCAGCCCGTCCCAGCCCACCACAGCCCGTCCCAGCCCACCACATCCCATCCCCGCTCACCATAGCCCGTCCCCGCCCACCACAGCCCGTCCCAGCCCACCACAGCCCGTCACCGCCCACCACAGCCCGTCCCAGCCCATCACAGCCCGTCCCAGCTCGTTCCAGACAACCAGAACTTGTCTCAGCCCGTCCCAGCCCACCACAGCCCGTCTCAAGCTCAGCAGAACCCACCACAGCCCACCACAGCCCGTCCCAGCCCACCACAGCCCAACACAGCCCGTCCCAGCAAACCACAGCCCGTCCGAGCACACCACAGCACGTACCAGCCCGTCCCAGCCCACCACAGCCCGTCCCAGCCGACCACAGCCCGTCCCAGCACACCACAGCCCGTCCCAGCCCGCCACAGCCCGTCCCAGCCCACCACAGCCCGTCCCAGCCCGCCACAGCCCGTCCCAGCCCACCACAGCCCGTCCCAGCACACCACAGCCCGTGCCAGCCCATCCCAGCCCACCACAGCCCTTCCCAGCCCACCACAGCCCACCAGAACCCGTCCCAGCCCACCAGAGCCCGTCCCAGCCCACCACAGCCCGTCCCAGCCCACCACAGCCCATCTCAAGCTCACAAGAACCCACCAAAGCCCACCACAGCCTGCCCCAGACCACCACGGCCCACCAAAGCCCACCACGGCCTGTCCCAGCCCACCACGGCCCACCACAGCCCACCACGGCCCACCACAGTTCACCACGGGCCCGTCCCAGCCCACCATGACCTGTCCCAGCCCACCACGGTCCAACATAGACCATCCCTTCCCATACCGGCCCAAAACGGCCCACCACGGCCCACCACAGCCCACCACAGTTCACCACGGCCCGTCCCAGCCCACCACGCCCCACCACAGCCCGTTCCAGCTCACCACAGCCAGTTCCAGCCCACCACAGCCCGTCCCAGTCCATCCCAGCACGTCCCAGCCCACCACGGCGCGTCCCAGCCCACCACGGCCCACCACGGCCCGTCCCAGCCCGTCCGAGCCCACCACAGCCTGTTCCAGACCACCAGAGCTCGTCCCAGCCTCTCCCAGCCCACCACAGCCCGTCTCAAGCTCACCAGAACCCACCACAGCCCACCATAGCCCGTACCAGACCACCACGGCCCACCACAGATAACCACGGCCCGTCCCAGCCCACCACGGCCCACCACAGCGAACCACGGCCCACCACAGCCCACCACGGCCCGTCCCAGCCCACCACAGCCCGTCCCAGCCCACCACGGCCCGTCCCAGCCCACCACGGCCCGTCCCAGCCCATCCCTTCCCATACCGGCCCAAAACGGCCCACCACGGCCCACCACAGCCCACCACAGTTCACCACGGCCCGTCCCAGCCCACCACGCCCCACCACAGCCCGTTCCAGCTCACCACAGCCCGTTCCAGCCCACCACAGCCCGTCCCAGTCCATCCCAGCACGTCCCAGCCCACCACGGCCCGTCCCAGCCCACCACGGCCCACCACAGCCCGTCCCAGCCCGTCCGAGCCCACCACAGCCTGTTCCAGACCACCAGAGCTCGTCCCAGCCCTTCCCAGCCCACCACAGCCCGTCTCAAGCTCACCAGAACCCACCACAGCCCACCATAGCCCATACCAGACCACCACGGCCCACCACAGATAACCACGGCCCGTCCCAGCCCACCACGGCCCACCACAACGAACCACGGCCCACCACAGCCCACCACGGCCCATACCAGCCCACCACGTCCCACCACAGCCCACCACAGTTCACCACGGGCCATCTCAGACCACCATGACCTGTCCCAGCCCACCACGGCCCACCACAGCCCATCCCTTCCCATACCGGCTCAAAACGGCCCACCACGGCCCACCACAGTTCACCACGGTTCACCACGGCCCGTCCCAGCCCACCACGCCCCACCACAGACCATCCCAGTCCACCACACACCGTCCCAGCATGTCCCAGCCTGTCCCAACCCACCACAGCCTGTTCCAGACCACCACAGCCCGTCCCAGCCCACCAAAGCCCGTCCCAGCACACCACAGCCCGTCCCTAGCCCACCACAGCCCGTCCCAGCCCACCACAGCACGTCCCCGCCCGTCCCAGCCCACCACAGACCGTCCCAGCCTGCCGCAGCCCGTCCCAGCCCACCACAGTCCGTTCCAGACCACCACATCCCGTCCCCGCCCACCATAGCCCGTGCCCGCCCACCACAGCCCGTCCCAGCCCACCACAGCCCGTCACCGCCCACCACAGCCCGTCCCAGCCCATCACAGCCCGTCCCACCTCGTTCCAGACAACCAGAACTCGTCTCAGCCCGTCCCAGCCCACCACAGCCCGTCTCAAGCTCAGCAGAACCCACCACAGCCCACCACAGCCCGTCCCAGCCCGTCCTAGACCACCACAGCCCACCACAGCCCGTCCCAGCACACCACAGCCCGTCCCAGCCCGTCCCAGCCCACCACAGCCCGTCCCAGCACACCACAGCCCATCCCAGCCCACCACAGCCCGTCCCAGCCCACCACAGCCCGTCCCAGACCACCACAGCCCGTCCCAGCCCACCACAGCCCGTCCCAGCCCACCACTAGCCCGTCCCAGCACACCACAGCCCGTCCCAGCACACCACAGCCCGTCCCAGCCCACCACAGCCCGTCCCAGCCCACCACAGCCCGTCGCAGCCCACCACTAGCCCGTCCTAGCACACCACAGCCCGTCCCAGCCCACCACAGCCCGTCCCAGCCCACCACAGCCCGTCCCAGCACACCACAGCCCGTGCCAGCCCACCACAGCCCAACACAGCCTGTCCCAGCCCACCAGAGCCCACCAGAGCCCGTCCCAGCCCACCACAGCCCGTCCCAGCCCACCACAGCCTGTCCCAACCCACCACAGCCTGTCCCAACCCACCACAGCCTGTCCCAACCCACCAGAGCCCGTCCCACCACACCACAGCCCGTCCCTAGCCCACCACAGCCCGTCCCAGCCCGCCACAGTCCTTCCCAGCCCGTCCCAGCCCACCACAGCCCACCAGAGCCCGTCCCAGCCCACCAGAGCCCGTCCCAGCCCGTCCCAGCCCACCACAGCCCGTCCCAGCCCGTCCCAGCCCACCACAGACCGTCCCAGCCCACCACAGACCAGCACAGCCCACCACAGACCAGCACAGCCCACCACAGACCGTTCCAGCCCACCACGGCCTGTCCCAGCCCACCACGGCCCGTCCCAGCCCACCACGGCCCGTCCCAGCTCACCACGGCCCGTCCCAGCCCACCACGGCCCGTCCCGGCCCACCAGAGCCCGCCCCAGCACACCACAGCCCGTCCCAACACACCACAGCCTGTCCCAGCACACCACAGCCCATCCCACCACGGCCCAGCCCACCACAGCCCGTCCCAGCACACCACAGCCCGTCCCAGCACAGCCCAGCCCACCACGGCCCGTCCCAGCCGACCACGGCCCGTCCCAGCGGACCACGGCCCGTCCCAGCCCACCACGGCCCGCCCCAGCCCACCACGGCCCGCCCCAGCCCACCACAGACCGTCCCAACACACCACAGCCCGTCCCAGCCCACCACGGCCCGTCCCAACCCACCACAGCCCGTCCCAGCACACCACAGCCCGTCCCAGCACACCACAGCCCGTCCCAGCCCACCACAGCCCGTCCCACCACGGCCCACCCACCACAGCCCGTCCCAGCACACCACAGCCCCTCCCAGCACGGCCCAGCACACCACAGCCCGTCCAAGCCCACCACAGCCCGTCCCAGCACACCACAGCCCGTCCCAGCCCACCACAGCCCGTCCCACCACGGCCCACCCACCACAGCCCGTCCCAGCACACCACAGCCCCTCCCAGCACGGCCCAGCACACCACAGCCCGTCCAAGCCCACCACAGCCCGTCCCAGCACACCACAGCCCGTCCCAGCCCACCACAGCCCGTCCCAGCACACCACAGCCCGTCCCAGCCCGTCCCAGCCCACCAGAACCCGTCCCAGCCCACCACAGCCCGTCTCAAGCTCACCAGAACCCACCACAGCCCGTCCCAGACCACCATGGCCCACCACGGCCCATCCCAGCCCACCACGGCCCACCACAGCCCACCACAGTTCACCACAGGCCATCTCAGACCACCATGACCTGTCCCAGCCCACCACGGCCCACCACAGCCCATCCCTTCCCATACCGGCTCACCACGGCCCACCACAGCCCATACCTGCCCACCACGGCCCGTCCCAGCCCACCACGCCCCACCACAGACCATCCCAGTCCACCACACACCGTCCCAGCATGTCCCAGCCTGTCCCAACCCACCACAGCCTGTTCCAGACCACCACAGCCCGTCCCAGCCCACCACAGCCCGTCCCAGCCCACCACAGCCCGTCCCTAGCCCACCACAGCCCGTCCCAGCCCACCACAGCCCGTCCCAGCCGACCACGGCCCGTCCCAGCTCACCACGGCCCGTCCCAGCCCACCACAGCCCGTCCCAGCCCACCACGGCCTGTCCCAGCCAACCACGGCCCGTCCCAGCCCACCAAGGCTTGTCCCAGCCCACCACAGCCCGTCCCAGCCAAGCACAGCCCACCACAGCCCGTCCCAGCCCACCACGGCCCGTCTCAGCTCACCACAACCCGTCCCAGCCCACCACAGCCCGTCCCAGCCCACCACAGACCACCACAGACCGTCCCAGCCCACCACGGCCCTTCCCAGCTTACCACAGTCCGTCCCAGCCCACCACGGCCCTTCCCAGCCCACAACAGCCCATTTCAGACCATCAGAGCCCGTCCCAGCACGTCCCGGCCCACCACAGCCCACCACAGCCCGTCTCAGTTCACCACAGCCCACCACAGCCCGTCCCAGCCTACAACAGCCCGTCCCAGCCCACCACAGCCCGTCCCAGCCAAGCACAGCCCACCACAGCCCGTCCCAGCCCACCACGGCCCGTCTCAGCTCACCACAGCCCGTCCCAGCCCACCGCAGCCCGTCCCAGCACACCACAGCCCGTCGCAGCCCGTCCCAACCCACCACAGCCCGTCCCAGCCCACCACAGCCCGTTCCAGCCCACCACAGCCTGTCCCAGCCCACCACAGCCCACCAAAGCCCGTCTAAGCTCACCAGAACCCACCACAGCCCACTACGGCCCGTCCTAGCCCACCACGGCCTGTCCCAGCCCACCAAGGCCCGTCCCAGCCCACCACAGACCGTCCCAGAACAACACAGCCCACCAAAGCCCGTCTAAGCTCACCAGAACCCACCACAGCCCACCACAGTCCATCCCGGCCCACTACAACTCGCCCCAGCCCACCACAGCCCACCACAGCCCGTCCCTGAAGCACCACAGCCCGTCCCAACCCACCACAACCCGTCCCAGCCCACCACAGCCCGTCCCAGCCCACCACAGACCACCACAGACCGTCCCAGCCCACCACGGCCCTTCCCACCCCACCACAGTCCGTCCCAGCCCACCACGGCCCGTCCCAGCCCGCCACGGCCCGTCCCAGCCAACCACGGCCCGTCCCAGCCCACCACAGCCCGTCTCAGCCCGTCCCAGACCACCACAGCCTCTGACAGCCCACCACATCCCGTAACAGCCCACCACAGCAAGTACCAGCCCGTCCCAGCCCACCACAGCCCGTCCCATTTCACCACAGCCTGTCCCAGCCCGTGCCAACCCGTCCCAGTACGTCCCAGCCCACCACAGCCCGTCCCAGTCCGTGCCAGCCCGTCCCAGTCCGTCCCAACTCGTTCCAGCCCGTGCCAGCTCGTTCCAGACCGTGCCAGCTCGTCCCAGCCCGTGCCAGCCCGTCCCAGCCCGTGCCAGCCCGTCCCAGCCCGTGCCAGCCCGTCCCAGCCCAGCAGAGCCCGTCCCAGCCCACCACAGCCCACCACGGCCCGTCCCAGTCCACCACAACCCACCACAGCCAAACACGGCCCACCACAGCCCGTCCCAGCCCACCACATCCCGTCCCAGCCCACCACAGCCCATCCCAGCCCGTCCCAACCCACCACAGCCCGTCTCAGCTCACCACAGCCCACCACAGCCCGTGCCGGCCCACCACAGCCCGTCCCAGCCCACCACAGCCCACCACAGCCCACCACAGCCCATCCCAGCCCACCACAGCCCTTTCCACACCACCAGAGCCCGTCCCAGCCCACCATAGCTCGTCCCAGCCCACCACAGCCCGTCCAAGCCCACCACAGCCCGTTCCAGCCCACCACAGCCCGTGCCAGCCCATCCCAGTCCGTGCCAGCTCGTTCCAGCCCGTCCCAGGCGTGCCAGCCCGTCCCAGCCCACCACAGCCCACCACAGCCCGTCCCAGCCAAGCACAGCCCACCACAGCCCGTCCCAGCCCACCACGGCCCGTCTCAGCCCACCACAGCCCGTTCCAGCCCACCACAGCCTGTCCCAGCCCACCACAGCCCACCAAAGCCCGTCTAAGCTCACCAGAACCCACCACAGCCCACTACGGCCCGTCCCAGCCCACCACGGCCTGTCCCAGCCCACCACAGACCGTCCCAGCACAACACAGCCCACCAAAGCCCGTCTAAGCTCACCAGAACCCACCACAGCCCACCACAGTCCGTCCCGGCCCACTACAACTCGCCCCAGCCCACCACAGCCCACCACAGCCCGTCCCTGAAGCACCACAGCCCGTCCCAACCCACCACAACCCGTCCCAGCCCACCACAGCCCGTCCCAGCCCACCACAGACCACCACAGACCGTCCCAGCCCACCACGGCCCTTCCCAGCCCACCACAGTCCGTCCCAGCCCACCACGGCCCGTCCCAGCCGAACACAGCCCGTCCCAGCCCACAACAGCGCATTCCAGACCATCAGAGCCCGTCCCAGCACGTCCTGGCCCACCACAGCCCGTCCCAGCTTACCACAGCCCACCACAGCCCGTCTCAGTTCACCACAGCCCACCACAGCACGTCCCGGCCCACTACAACTCGTCCAAGCCCACCACAGGCCACCACAGCCCACCACAGCCCGTCCCAGCCCACCACAGCCCATCCCAGCCCGTCCAAGCCCACCACAGCCCGTCACAGGCCACCAGAGCTTGTCCCGGCCCACCAGAGTCCGTCCCGAGCCACCACGGCCCGTCCCAGCCCACCACGACTGACCACAGCCCGTCCCAGCCCACCAAGGCCTGTCCCAGCCCACCACAGCTCGTCCCAGCCCACCACAGCCCGTCACCGCCCAGCACAGACCATCCCCGCCCACCATAGCCGGTCCCTGCCCACCACAGCCTGTCCCAGCTCGTCCCAGCTCGTCCCAGCCCTTCCCAGCTCACCACAGCCCGTCCCAGCCCAGCACAGCCCATCACAGACCGTCCCAGCCCACTAGAGCCCGTCCCAGCCCGTCCCAGCCCACCAGAGCCCGTCCCAGCCCACCACAGCCCACCACAGCCCACCACGGCCCGTCCCAGTCCACCACAACCCACCACAGCCAAACACGGCCCACCACAGCCCGTCCCAGCCCACCACATCCCGTCCCAGCCCACCACATCCTGTCCCAGCCCACCACAGCCCACCAGAGCCCGTGCCAGCCCACCACAGCCATTCCCAGCCCACCACAACCCGTCCCAGTCCACCACAGCCCGTCCCAGCCCACCACAGCCCGTCCCAGCCCACCACAGCCCGTCCCAGCCCACCACATCCTGTCCCAGCCCACCACAGCCCACCAGAGCCCGTGCCAGCCCACCACAGCCCGTCCCAGCCCACCACAACCCGTCCCAGCCCACCACAGCCCGTCCCAGCCCACCACAGACCACCACAGACCGTCCCAGCCCACCACAGCCCTTCCCAGACCACCACAGTCCGTCCTAGCCCACCACGGCCCGTTCCAGCCCACCACAGCCCTTTCCACACCACCAGAGCCCGTCCCAGCCCACCATGGCCCGTCCCAGCCCACCACAGCCCTTTCCACAACACCACAGCCCGTCCCAGCCCACCACAGCCCGTTCCAGCCCACCACAGCCCGTGCCAGCCCGTCCCAGTCCGTGCCAGCTCGTCCCAGTCCGTGCCAGCTCGTCCCAGCCCATGCCAGCCCGTCCCAGCCCGTGCCAGCCCGTCCCAGCCCACCACAGCCCACCACAGCCCGTCCCAGCCCACCACAGCATGTCCCAGGCAACCACTGACCACCACAGCCCGTCCCAGTCTGTCCCAGCCCATCCCAGCCCACCACAGCCCGTCCCAGCCTACAACAGCCCGTCCCAGCCCACCACAGCCCGTCCCAGCCCACCACGGCCCGTCTCAGCTCACCACAGCCCGTCCCAGCCCACCACAGCCCATCCCAGCCCGTCCCAACCCACCACAGCTTGTCTCAGCTCACCACAGCCCACCACAGCCCGTGCCGGCCCACCACAGCCCGTCCCAGCCCACCACAGCCCACCACAGCCCACCACAGCCCATCCCAGCCCACCACAGCCCTTTCGACACCACCAGAGCCCGTCCCAGCCCACCATAGCTCGTCCCAGCCCACCACAGCCCGTCCAAGCCCACCACAGCCCGTTCCAGCCCACCACAGCCCGTGCAGGCCCATCCCAGTCCGTGCCAGCTCGTTCCAGCCCGTCCCAGCCCACCACAGCCCGTCCCAGCCCACCACAGCATGTCCCAGGCAACCACTGACCACCACAGCCCGTCCCAGTCTGTCCCAGCCCATCCCAGCCCACCACAGCCCGTCCCAGCCTACAACAGCCCGTCCCAGCCCACCACAGCCCGTCCCAGCCAAGCACAGCCCACCACAGCCCGTCCCAGCCCACCACGGCCCGTCTCAGCTCACCACAGCCCGTCCCAGCCCACCGCAGCCCGTTCCAGCACACCACAGCCCGTCGCAGCCCGTCCCAACCCACCACAGCCCGTCCCAGCCCACCACAGCCCGTCCCAGCCCACCACAGCTCGTCCCAGCCCACCACAGCCCGTCACCGCCCAGCACAGACCATCCCCGCCCACCATAGCCGGTCCCTGCCCACCACAGCCTGTCCCAGCTCGTCCCAGCTCGTCCCAGCCCTTCCCAGCTCACCACAGCCCGTCCCAGCCCAGCACAGCCCATCACAGACCGTCCCAGCCCACTAGAGCCCGTCCCAGCTTACCACAGCCCGTGCCAGCCCGTCTCAGCTCACCACAGCCCACCACAGCCCGTCCCAGCCCATCACAGCCCGTCCCAGCCAACCACAGCCCACCACAGCCCACCACAGCCCGTCCCAGCCCACCACAGCTTTTTCCACACCACCACAGCCCGTCGAAGCCCACCACAGCCCGTCCAAGCCCACCACAGCCCGTGCCAGCCCGTCCCAGTCCGTCCCAGCTCGTTCCAGCCCGTGCCAGCTCGTTCCAGACCGTGCCAGCTCGTCCCAGCCCGTGCCAGCCCGTCCCAGCCCGTGCCAGCCCGTCCCAGCCCGTCCCAGCCCACCAGAGCCCGTCCCAGCCCACCACAGCCCACCACAGCCCACCACGGCCCGTCCCAGTCCACCACAACCCACCACAGCCAAACACGGCCCACCACAGCCCGTCCCAGCCCACCACATCCCGTCCCAGCCCACCACATCCTGTCCCAGCCCACCACAGCCCACCAGAGCCCGTGCCAGCCCACCACAGCCATTCCCAGCCCACCACAACCCGTCCCAGTCCACCACAGCCCGTCCCAGCCCACCACAGCCCTTTCCACAACACCACAGCCCGTCCCAGCCCACCACAGCCCGTTCCAGCCCACCACAGCCCGTGCCAGCCCGTCCCAGTCCGTGCCAGCTCGTCCCAGTCCGTGCCAGCTCGTCCCAGCCCATGCCAGCCCGTCCCAGCCCGTGCCAGCCCGTCCCAGCCCACCACAGCCCACCACAGCCCGTCCCAGCCCACCACAGCATGTCCCAGGCAACCACTGACCACCACAGCCCGTCCCAGTCTGTCCCAGCCCATCCCAGCCCACCACAGCCCGTCCCAGCCTACAACAGCCCGTCCCAGCCCACCACAGCCCGTCCCAGCCCACCACGGCCCGTCTCAGCTCACCACAGCCCGTCCCAGCCCACCACAGCCCATCCCAGCCCGTCCCAACCCACCACAGCTTGTCTCAGCTCACCACAGCCCACCACAGCCCGTGCCGGCCCACCACAGCCCGTCCCAGCCCACCACAGCCCACCACAGCCCACCACAGCCCATCCCAGCCCACCACAGCCCTTTCGACACCACCAGAGCCCGTCCCAGCCCACCATAGCTCGTCCCAGCCCACCACAGCCCGTCCAAGCCCACCACAGCCCGTTCCAGCCCACCACAGCCCGTGCCAGCCCATCCCAGTCCGTGCCAGCTCGTTCCAGCCCGTCCCAGCCCACCACAGCCCGTCCCAGCCCACCACAGCATGTCCCAGGCAACCACTGACCACCACAGCCCGTCCCAGTCTGTCCCAGCCCATCCCAGCCCACCACAGCCCGTCCCAGCCTACAACAGCCCGTCCCAGCCCACCACAGCCCGTCCCAGCCAAGCACAGCCCACCACAGCCCGTCCCAGCCCACCACGGCCCGTCTCAGCTCACCACAGCCCGTCCCAGCCCACCGCAGCCCGTTCCAGCACACCACAGCCCGTCGCAGCCCGTCCCAACCCACCACAGCCCGTCCCAGCCCACCACAGCCCGTCCCAGCCCACCACAGCCCGTTCCAGCCCACCACAGCCTGTCCCAGCCCACCACAGCCCACCAAAGCCCGTCTAAGCTCACCAGAACCCACCACAGCCCACTACGGCCCGTCCCAGCCCACCACGGCCTGTCCCAGCCCACCACGGCCCGTCCCAGCCCACCACAGACCGTCCCAGCGCAACACAGGCCACCAAAGCCCGTCTAAGCTCACCAGAACCCACCACAGCCCACCACAGCCCACCACAGTCCGTCCCGGCCCACTACAACTCGCCCCAGCCCACCACAGCCCGTCCCTGAAGCACCACAGCCCGTCCCAACCCACCACAACCCGTCCCAGCCCACCACAGCCCGTCCCAGCCCACCACAGACCACCACAGACCGTCCCAGCCCACCACGGCCCTTCCCAGCCCACCACAGTCCGTCCCAGCCCACCACGGCCCGTCCCAGCCGAACACAGCCCGTCCCAGCCCACAACAGCGCATTCCAGACCATCAGAGCCCGTCCCAGCACGTCCTGGCCCACCACAGCCCGTCCCAGCTTACCACAGACCACCACAGACCGTCCCAGCCCACCACAGCCCACCACAGCACGTCCCGGCCCACTACAACTCGTCCAAGCCCACCACAGCCCACCACAGCCCGTCCCAGCCCACCACAGCCCATCCCAGCCCGACCAAGCCCACCACAGCCCGTCACAGGCCACCAGAGCTTGTCCCGGCCCACCAGAGTCCGTCCCGAGCCACCACGGCCCGTCCCAGCCCACCACGACTGACCACAGCCCGTCCCAGCCCACCAAGGCCTGTCCCAGCCCACCACAGCTCGTCCCAGCCCACCACAGCCCGTCACCGCCCAGCACAGACCATCCCCGCCCACCATAGCCGGTCCCTGCCCACCACAGCCTGTCCCAGCTCGTCCCAGCTCGTCCCAGCCCTTCCCAGCTCACCACAGCCCGTCCCAGCCCAGCACAGCCCATCACAGACCGTCCCAGCCCACTAGAGCCCGTCCCAGCTTACCACGGCCCGTGCCAGCCCGTCTCAGCTCACCACAGCCCACCACAGCCCGTCCCAGCCCATCACAGCCCCTCCCAGCCAACCACAGCCCACCACAGCCCACCACAGCCCGTCCCAGCCCACCACAGCTTTTTCCACACCACCACAGCCCGTCGAAGCCCACCACAGCCCGTCCAAGCCCACCACAGCCCGTGCCAGCCCGTCCCAGTCCGTCCCAGATCGTTCCAGCCCGTGCCAGCTCGTTCCAGACCGTGCCAGCTCGTCCCAGCCCGTGCCAGCCCGTCCCAGCCCGTGCCAGCCCGTCCCAGCCCACCAGAGCCCGTCCCAGCCCACCACAGCCCACCAGAGCCCGTGCCAGCCCGTCCCAGCCCGTCCCAGCCCACCACATCCTGTCCCAGCCCACCACAGCCCACCACAGCCCGTCCCAGCCCACCACAGCCCGTCCCAGCCCACCACAGCCCGTCCCAGCCCACCAAAGCCCGTCCCAGCCCACCACATCCTGTCCCAGCCCACCACAGCCCACCAGAGCCCGTGCCAGCCCACCACAGCCCGTCCCAGCCCACCACAACCCGTCCCAGCCCACCACAGCCCGTCCCAGCCCACCACAGACCACAACAGACCGTCCCAGCCCACCACAGCCCTTCCCAGACCACCACAGTCCGTCCTAGCCCACCACGGCCCGTTCCAGCCCACCACAGCCCTTTCCACACCACCAGAGCCCGTCCCAGCCCACCATGGCCCGTCCCAGCCCACCACAGCCCTTTCCACACCACCACAGCCCGTCCCAGCCCACCACAGCCCGTGCCAGCCCACCACAGCCCGTGCCAGCCCGTCCCAGTCCGTGCCAGCTCGTCCCAGTCCGTGCCAGCTCGTTCCAGCCCATGCCAGCCCGTCCCAGCCCGTGCCAGCCCGTCCCAGCCCACCACAGCCCACCACAGCCCGTCCCAGCCCACCACAGCATGTCCCAGGCAACCACTGACCACCACAGCCCGTCCCAGTCTGTCCCAGCCCATCCCAGCCCACCACAGCCCGTCCCAGCCTACAACAGCCCGTCCCAGCCTACCACAGCCCGTCCCAGCCCACCACGGCCCGTCTCAGCTCACCACAGCCCGTCCCAGCCCACCACAGCCCATCCCAGCCCGTCCCAACCAACCACAGCCCGTCTCAGCTCACCACAGCCCACCACAGCCCGTGCCGGCCCACCACAGCCCGTCCCAGCCCACCACAGCCCACCACAGCCCACCACAGCCCATCCCAGCCCACCACAGCCCTTTCGACACCACCAGAGACCGTCCCAGCCCACCATAGCTCGTCCCAGCCCACCACAGCCCGTCCAAGCCCACCACAGCCCGTTCCAGCCCACCAAACCCCTGCCAGCCCATCCCAGTCCGTGCCAGCTCGTTCCAGCCCGTCCCAGCCCGTGCCAGCCCGTGCCAGCCCACCACAGCCCACCACAGCCCGTGCCAGCCCACCACAGCATGTCCCAGCCCACCACAGCATGTCCCAGGCAACCACTGACCACCACAGCCCTTCCCAGTCTGTCCCAGCCCATCCCAGCCCACCACAGCCCGTCCCAGCCTACAACAGCCCGTCCCAGCCCACCACAGCCCGTCCCAGCCAAGCACAGCCCACCACAGCCCGTCCCAGCCCACCACGGCCCGTCTCAGCTCACCACAGCCCGTCCCAGCCCACCGCAGCCCGTTCCAGCACACCACAGCCCGTCGCAGCCCGTCCCAACCCACCACAGCCCGTCCCAGCCCACCACAGCCCGTCCCAGCCCACCACAGCCCGTTCCAGCCCACCACAGCCTGTCCCAGCCCACCACAGCCCACCAAAGCCCGTCTAAGCTCACCAGAACCCACCACAGCCCACTACGGCCCGTCCCAGCCCACCACGGCCTGTCCCAGCCCACCACGGCCCGTCCCAGCCCACCACAGACCGTCCCAGCACAACACAGGCCACCAAAGCCCGTCTAAGCTCACCAGAACCCACCACAGCCCACTACGGCCCGTCCCAGCCCACCACGGCCTGTCCCAGCCCACCACGGCCCGTCCCAGCCCACCACAGACCGTCCCAGCACAACACAGCCCACCAAAACCCGTCTAAGCTCACCAGAACCCACCACAGCCCACCACAGCCCACCACAGTCCGTCCCGGCCCACTACAACTCGCCCCAGCCCACCACAGCCCACCACAGCTCGTCCCAACCCACCACAACCCGTCCCAGCCCACCACAGCCCGTCCCAGCCCACCACAGACCACCACAGACCGTCCCAGCCCACCACGGCCCTTCCCAGCCGAACACAGTCCGTCCCAGCCCACCACGGCCCGTCCCAGCCGAACACAGCCTGTCCCAGCCCACAACAGCGCATTCCAGACCATCAGAGCCCGTCCCAGCACGTCCTGGCCCACCACAGCCCGTCCCAGCTTACCACAGCCCACCACAGCCCGTCTCAGTTCACCACAGCCCACCACAGCCCGTCCCGGCCCACTACAACTCGTCCAAGCCCACCACAGGCCACCACAGCCCACCACAGCCCGTCCCAGCCCACCACAGCCCATCCCAGCCCGTCCAAGCCCACCACAGCCCGTCACAGGCCACCAGAGCTTGTCCCGGCCCACCAGAGTCCGTCCCGAGCCACCACGGCCCGTCCCAGCCCACCACGACTGACCACAGCCCGTCCCAGCCCACCAAGGCCTGTCCCAGCCCACCACAGCTCGTCCCAGCCCACCACAGCCCATCACCGCCCAGCACAGACCATCCCCGCCCACCATAGCCGGTCCCCGCCCACCACAGCCTGTCCCAGCTCGTCCCAGCTCGTCCCAGCCCTTCCCAGCTCACCACAGCCCGTCCCAGCCCAGCACAGCCCATCACAGACCGTCCCAGCCCACTAGAGCCCGTCCCAGCTTACCACGGCCCGTGCCAGCCCGTCTCAGCTCACCACAGCCCACCACAGCCCGTACCAGCCCATCACAGCCCGTCCCAGCCAACCACAGCCCACCACAGCCCACCACAGCCCGTCCCAGCCCACCACAGCTTTTTCCACACCACCACAGCCCGTCGAAGCCCACCACAGCCCGTCCAAGCCCACCACAACCCGTGCCAGCCCGTCCCAGTCCGTCCCAGCTCGTTCCAGACCGTGCCAGCTCGTTCCAGACCGTGCCAGCTCGTCCCAGCCCACCACGGCCCGTCCCAGCCCGTGCCAGCCCGTCCCAGCCCGTCCCAGCCCGTCCCAGCCCACCGCAGCCCACCACAGCCTGTTCCAGCCCACCACAGACCGTGCCCGCCCACCTCAGCCCTTCCCCGACCACCACAGCATGTCCAAGCCCGTCCCCGCCCACCACAACCCGTCACCGCCCACCACAGCCCATCCAAGGCGTCCCAGCCCGTCCCAGCCCATCTCAGCCCGTCCCAGCCCACCAGAACTCGTCCCAGCCCACCACAGCTCATCCCAGCCTGTTCCAGCCCACCACAGCCCGTCCCAGCCTGTCCCAGCCCACCACAGCCTGTCCCAGCCCACCACAGCCCGTCCCAGCCCGTCTCATCCCACCACAGCCCACCACAGCCCGTCCCAGCCCACCACAGCCCGTCCCAGCCCACCACAGCCCGTCCCAGCTCGTCCCAGACCACCACAGCCTCTCACAGCACACCACAGCCCGTCCCAGCACACCACAGCCCGTCGCAGCCCGTCCCAACCCACCACAGCCCGTCCCAGCCCACCACAGCCCGTCCCAGCCCACCACAGCCCGTTCCAGCCCACCACAGCCCACCAAAGCCCGTCTAAGCTCACCAGAAACCACCACAGCTTGTCACAGACCACCACAGCCCGTCCCAGCCCACCACAGATCACCACAGACCGTCCCAGCCCACCAGAGCCCGTCCCAGCCAAGCACAGCCCACCACAGCACACCACGGCCTGTCCCAGCCCTCCACAGCCCACCACAGCCCGTCCCAGCCCACCACAGCACACCACAGCCCACCACAGTACGTCTCAGCCCACCACAGCCCACCACGGCCCACCACGGCCCGTCCCAGCCCACCACAGCCCAGCACAGCCCAGCACAGCCTACCAGGGCCCACCTCAGCCCACCACAGCCCGTCCCAGCCCACCACAGCCCGTCCCAGCCCACTGCGACCCGTCCCAGCCCACCACAGCCCGTCTTAGCCCGACCCAGCCCCCCACAGCCCGTCCCAACCCACCACAGTTCACCACGGCCCGTCCCAGCCCACAACGGCCCACCACGGCTCACCACAGCCCGTCCCAGCCCACCACAATTCGTCCCAGTGCAACACAGCGCGTCCCAGCCCACCACAGCCCACCAAAGCCCGTCCCCGCTCACCACACTCCATCCCCGCCCACCGCAGCCCATCCCCGCCCACCACAGCCCATCCCCGCCCACCACAGCCCGTCCCAGCCCACCACAGCCCGTCTCAGCCCACCACAGCCCACCACAGCCCGTCCCAGCCCACCACAGACCGTCCCAGCACAACACAGCCCACCAAAGCCCGTCTAAGCTCACCAGAACCCACCACAGCCCACCACAGTCCGTCCCGGCCCACTACAACTCGCCCCAGCCCACCACAGCCCACCACAGCCCGTCCCTGAAGCACCACAGCCCGTCCCAACCCACCACAACCCGTCCCAGCCCACCACAGCCCATCCCAGCCCACCACAGACCACCACAGACCGTCCCAGCCCACCACGGCCCTTCCCAGCCCACCACAGCCCGTCCCAGCCCACCACGGCCCGTCCCAGCCCACCACTGCCCGTCCCAGCCCGTCCCAGCTCGTCCCAGCCCACCACAGGCCTTCCCAGCCCCTCCCAGACCCCCAGAGCCGGCCCAGCCCATTTCAGCCCCTCCCAGACCGTCTCAGCTCACCACACCCCACCACAGCCCATCCCAGCCCACCACGGCCTGTTCCAGCCCAGCAGAGGCCGTTCCAGTCCACCAGAGCCCCTCCCAACCTACCACAGCTTGTCCCGGCCCACCATAGCCCGTCCCAGCCCACCACAGCCCGTCCCAGCCCACTGCGACCCGTCCCAGCCCACCACAGCCCGTCTTAGCCCGACCCAGCCCCCCACAGCCTGTCCCAACCCACCACAGTTCACCACGGCCCGTCCCAGCCCACAACGGCCCACCACGGCTCACCACAGCCGGTCCCAGCCCACCACAATTCGTCCCAGTGCACCACAGCCCGTCCCAGCCCACCACAGCCCGTCCCGGCACACCACAGCCCATCCCGTCCCACCACAGCCCGTCCCGTCCCACCACAGCCCGTCCCGTCCCACCACAGCCAGTCCCAGCCCACCACAGCCCGTCCCGTCCCACCACAGCCCGTCCCGTCCCACCACAGCCCGTCCCGGCCCACCATAGCCCATCCAGTCCCACCACAGCCCGTCCCGGCCCACCAGAGCCCGTCTCAGCACACCACAGCCCGTCCTGGCTCACCACAGCCCGTCCCAGCCCACCACAGCCCGTCCCAGCCCACCACAGCCCATCCCAGCCCACCACAGCCTGTCCCGTCCCACCACAGCCCACCACAGCCCGTCCCAGCCCGCCACAGCCCGTCCCAGCCCACCATAGCCCACCATAGCCCAATACAGCCCACCACAGCCCGTCCCAGCCCGTCCCAGGCAACCACAGCCCTTCCCTGCTCACCACAGCCTGTCCCCGCCCACCACAACTTGTCCCCGCCCACTACAGCCCGGCCCGGCCCACCACGGCCCGTCACGGCCAACCAAGGCCGGTCCCGGCCCACCACGGCCCGTCCCAGCCCACCACAGCTTGTCCCAGCCCACCACGTCTGACCACAGCCCACCACGGCCCACCACAACCCACCACGGCTTACCACAGCCAACCACAGTTCACCACGGCACACCACGGCACGTCATAGCCCACCACAGCCTGTCCCAGCCCACCACGGCCCACCACAGCCCACCACGGCCCACCGCATCCCGTCCCAGCCCACCACAGCCCGTCCCAGACCACCACAGCCCATCCCAGCCCACCACAGCCCGTCCCAGCCCTCCACAGCCCTTTTCAGCCCACCACAGCCCACCACAGCTTGTCCCAGCCCACCAGAGCCCGTCCCAGCCCACCACAGCCCGTCTCAGCCCACCACAGCCCACCACAGCCCGTCCCAGCCCGCCACAGTCCGTCCCAGCCCAGCACAGCCCATCCCAGCACACCACATCCCGTCCCAGCCCTTCCCAGCCCGTCCCAGCCCACCACAGGCCGTCCCAGCCCACCACAGCCCGTCTCAGCCCACCACAGCCCACCACAGCCCGTCCCAGCCCACCACAGTCCGTCCCAGCCCAGCACAGCCCATCCCAGCACACCACATCTTGTCCCAGCCCTTCCCAGCCCGTCCCAGCCCACCACAGGCCGTCCCAGCCCACCACAGCCCGTCCCAGCCCACGACAGCCCGTCTCAGCCCACCACAGCCCACCACAGCCCGTCCCAGCCCACCACAGTCCGTCCCAGCCCAGCACAGCCCATCCCAGCACACCACATCCCGTCCCAGCCCTTCCCAGCCCGTCCCAGCCCACCACAGGCCGTCCCAGCCCACCACAGCCCGTCCCAGCCCACGACAGCCCGTCCCAGCCCACGACAGCCCATCCCAGCACACCACAGCCTACCACAGCACGTCCCGGCCCACCAGAGCCAGTCCCAGCCCACCACAGCCCATCCCAGCCAACCACAGCCCGTCCCAGCCCACCACAGCCCGTCCCAGCCCTTCCCAGCCCACCACAGCACGTCCCAGCCCACCACAGCGCATCGCAGCCCACCACAGCGCATCCCAGCCCACCACAGCCCGTTTCAGCCCACCACAGCCCTCCACAGCTTGTCCCAGCCCACCAGAGCCCGTCCCAGCCCACCACAGCCCGTCCGAGCCCACCAGAGCCCACCACAGCTTGTCCCAGCCCACCACAGCCCGTCCCAGCATGTCCCAGGCCACCACAGCCCTTCCCTGCTCACCACAGCCTGTCCCCGCCCACCACAACTTGTCCCCGCCCACTACAGCCCGGCCCGGCCCACCACAGCTCGTCATGGCCAACCAAGGCCGGTCCTGGACCACCACAGCCCGTCCCAGCCAACAACAGACCATTCCAGACCAGCAGAGCCTGTCCCTGCCCACCAGAGCCTGTCCCCGCCCACCACAGCCCTTTCCCGCCCACCACAGCCCATCCCCGCCCACCACGGCCCGTCCCAGCACACCACAGCCCGTCCCAGCACACCACAGCCCGTCCCAGCCCACCACAGCCAGCCCCAGCCCATCCCTGCCCACCACAGCCCGTCCCAGCCCACCAAAGCCCGTCCCCGCCCACCACAGCCCGTCCCAGCCAACCACAGCGCACCACAGCCCGTCCCAACCCACCAGAGCCCGTCCCAACTCACCACATCCCGTCCCAGCTTACCACAGCCCATCACAGCCCACCGCGGTCCACCACAGCCCACCACAGCCCGTCCCAGCCCACCACGGCCCATAACAACCCACCATGGCCCGTCCCAGCCCACCACGGCCCGTCCCGGCATACTACGGCACGTCCCAGCCCACCACAGCCTGTCCCAGGCCACCAGAGCCCGTCCCAGCCCACCACGGCCCGTCCCAGCCCGTCCCAGCCCACCGCAGCACGTCCTAGCCCACCGCAGCCCGTCCCAGCCCACCGCAGCCCGTCCCAGCCGTCCCAGCAAATCCCAGCCCACCATAGCTAGTCTCAGCTCACCACAGCGCGTCCCAGTCCACCACACCCACCACAGCCCGTCCCAGCCCATTCCAGCCCACCACAGCCCACCGCAGCCCACCGCAGCCGGTCCCAGCCCACCACACCCCACCGCAGCCCATCGCAGCCCACCACAGCCCGTCCCAGCTCACCACAGCCCGTCCCAGCACACCACAGCCCGTCCCAGCGCACCACAGCCCGTCCCAGTCCATCCCAGCACGTCCCAGCCCACCACGGCCCGTCCCAGCCCACCACGGCCCACTACGGCCCGTCCCAGCCCGTCCGAGCCCACCACAGCCCGTCCCAGACCACCAGAGCTCGTCCCAGCCCGTCCCAGCCAACCACAGCCCGTCTCAAGCTCACCAGAACCCACCACAGCCCACCATAGGCCGTCTCAGACCACCACGGCCCACCATAGCCCACCACGGGCTCTCCCAGCCCACCACAGCGAACCACGGCCCACCACAGCCCACCACGGCCCGTCCCAGCTCACCACGACCTGTCCCAGCCCACCACAGACCACCACAGCCCACCCCTTCCCATCCCGGCCCACCACGGTTCACCACGGCCCGTCCCCGCCCACCACGGCCCACCACAGCCTGTCCCAGCCCACCACAGCCAGTCCCAGCCCACCACAGCCCGTCCCAGCACACCACAGCCCATCACAGCCCACCACAGCCCGTCCCAGCCCGTCCCAGCCCACCACAGCCCGTCCCAGCTTGTCCCAGCCCACCACAACCCATCTCAAGCTCACAAGAACCGACCAAAGCCCACCACAGCCTGTCCCAGACCACCATGGCCCACCACAGCCCACCACGGCCCGTCCCAGCCAACCACGGCCCACCACAGCCTACCACAGTTCACCACGAGCCGTCTCAGCCCACCATGACCTGTCCCAGCCCACCACAGCCCAACACAGACCATCCCTTCCCATACCGGCCCGAAACGGCCCACGACGGCCCACCACGGCCCGTCCCAGCCCACCACGGCCCACCACAGCCCACCACAGCCCACCACAGCCTGTCCCAGCCCACCACCGCTGACCGCGGCCCGTCCCAGCCCACCACAGCCCGGCCCAGCCAAACACAGCCCGGCCCAGCCCGTCCCAGGCAACCACAGCCCGTCCCGTCCCAGCCCACCACAACCCGTCCCGTCCCTTCCCAGCACAGCCCGTCCCAGCCTGTCCCGTCCCCTCCCAGCCCGTCCCATCCCGGCCCGTCCCAGCCCACCACAGCCCGTTCCAGCCCACCACGGCCCACCACGGCCCATCCCAGCCCTCCACAGCCCGTCCCAGCACACCACAGCCCGCCTCAACCCGCCCCAGGCACCAAAGTTCACCAGAGCCCGTCCCAGCCCACCACAGCACACCACAGCCCGTCCTAGCCCACCACAGCCCGTCCGAGCCCGTCCCAGCCCACAACAGCCCGTCCCCGCCCACCATAGCCCGTCCCCGCCCACCACAGCCCATCCCCGCCCACCACAGCCCGTCCCAGCCCGTTCCAGACCACCAGAACCCGTCCCAGCCCGTCCCTGCCCACCACAGCCCGACTCAAGCTCACCAGAACCCACCACATCCCACCACAGCCCAACACGGCCCGTCCCAGCCAAGCACAGCACACCACAGCCCACCACAGCACACCACAGTACGTCTCAGCCCACCGCAGCCCGTCCCAGCCCATTGCATCCCGTCCCAGCCCAATACAGCCCATCCCAGCCCGTGCCAGCCAATACGAGCCCACCGCAGCCCGTCCCAGCCTGTCCCAACCCACCACAGCCCGCCACGGCCCGTCCCAGCCCACCACAGCCCGTCCCAGCCCACCACAGCCCGTCCCAGCCCACCACAGCCCGTCCCAGCACTCCACAGACCACCAGGGCCTGTCCCGGCCCAACACGGCCCACCACAGCCCGTCTCAGTTCATCACAGTCCGTCCCAGCCCACCACGGCCCGTCCCAGCCCACCACAGCACACCACAGTCCACCACAGCACGTCCCAGCCCGTGCCAGCCAATACGAGCCCACCGCAGCCCTGCCAGCCCGTCCCAACCCACCACATCCTGTCCCAGCCCACCACAGCCCACCACAGCCCGTCCCAGCCCACCACTGCCCGTCCCACCACAGCCCGTCCCGGCCCACCACAGCCCGTCCCTGCCCACCACAGCCCGTTCGAAGCTGTCCCAGCCCACCACGGCCCGGCCCAGCCCACCACGGCCCAGCCCAGCCCACCACGGCCCATCCCCACCCACCACGGCCCATCCCAGCCTGTCCCAACCCACCACGGCCCGTCCCAGCCCACCACGGCCCGTCCCAGCCCACCGCGGCCCGTCCCAGCCCACCACGGCCCGTCCCAGCCCGTGCCAGCAAATACCAGCCCACCGCAGCCCGTGCAAGCCCGTCCCAGCCCACCACAGCCTGTCCCAACCCACCACAACCTATCCCAGCCCACCACAGCCCACCACAGCCTAACCCAGCCTTTCCCATCCCACCACGGCCCGTCCCAGCCCACCACGGCCCGTCCCAGACAATCCCAGCCCACCACAGCCCGTCTCAGCTCACCACAGCGCGTCCCAGTCCACCACACCCACCACAGCCTGTCCCAGCCCGTCCCAGCTCACCACAACCCACCACAGTCCACCATAGCCCGTCCCAACCCACCACACCCCACCGCAGCCCGTCCCAGCCCACCACAGCCCGTCCCACAACACCAGAGCCCGTCCCAGCCTACCACAGCCCGTCCCAGCCCGTCCCAGCCCACCATAGCCCGTCCCAGCCCATCGCAACCCGTCCCAGCCCACCACAGCCCGTCCCAGCCCACCGCAACCCGTCCCAGCCCGTCCCAGCCCACCACAGCCCGTCCCAGCCCACCACAGCCCGTCCCAGCCCACCACAGCCCGTCCCAGCACTCCACAGCCCACCACAGCCCGTCCCAGCACTCCACAGCCCACCAGGGCCTGTTCCGGCCCAACACGGCCCACCACAGCCCGTCCCAGCCCACCACAGTCCGTCCCAGCCCACCACGGCCTGTCCCAGCCCACGACAGCACACCACAGCCCACCGCAGCCCGTGCCAGCCCGTGCCAGCCAATACGAGCCCACCGCAGCCCGTGCCAGCCCGTCCCAGCCCACCGCAGCCCGTCCCAGCCCACTGCAACCCATCCCAGCCCACCACAGGTCACCACAGCCCACCACAGGTCACCACAGCCCACCACAGCCCGTCCCAGCCTGTTTCAGCCCACCACGGCTAACCACGGCCCGTCCCGGCCCACCACAGCCCGTCCCAGCCCACCACAGCCTACCACAACCCTTACCAGCCCACCACGCCCCGTCCCAGCACACCACAGCCCGTCCCAGTCAAATCCAGCACACCACAACCCGTCACAGCTCGTCCCAGCCCACCACAGCCCGTTGCAGCCCACCACAGCTTTTCCCAGCTCGTCCCAGAGCACCACAGCCCGTCACAGCCCGTCCCAGCCCACCACAGCCCGTCGCAGCCCACCACAGCCTGTCCCAGCCCGTCCCAACCCACCACAGCCCGTCCCAGCCCATCGCAACCCGTCCCAGCCCACCACAGCCCGTCCCAGCCCACCGCAACCCGTCCCAGCCCACCACAGCCCGTCCCAGCCCACCACAGCCCGTCCCAGCCCACCACAGCCCGTCCTAGCACTCCACAGCCCACCACAGCCCGTCCCTGCACTCCACAGCCCACCAGGGCCTGTCCCGGCCCAACACGGCCCACCACAGCCCGTCTCAGTTCATCACAGTCCGTCCCAGCCCACCACGGCCTGTCCCAGCCCACGACAGCACACCACAGCCCACCGCAGCCCGTGCCAGCCCGTGCCAGCCAATACGAGCCCACCGCAGCCCGTGCCAGCCCGTCCCAGCCCACCGCAGCCCGTCCCAGCCCACCGCAACCCATCCCAGCCCACCACAGGTCACCACAGCCCACCACAGGTCACCACAGCCAACCACAGTCCGTCCCAGCCTGTTTCAGCCCACCACGGCTAACCACGGCCCGTCCCGGCCCACCACAGCCCGCCCCAGCCCACCACAGCCTACCACAACCCTTACCAGCCCACCACGGCCCGTCCCAGCACACCACAGCCCGTCCCAGTCAAATCCAGCACACCACAACCCGTCACAGCTCGTCCCAGCCCACCACAGCCCGTCGCAGCCCACCACAGCTTTTCCCAGCTCGTCCCAGAGCACCACAGCCCGTCACAGCCCGTCCCAGCCCACCACAGCCCGTCGCAGCCCACCACAGCCTGTCCCAGCCCGTCCCAACCCACCACAGCCCGTCCCAGCCCACCACAGCCCGTCCCAGCCCACCACAGCCCGTGCCAGCCCACCACAGCCCACCAAAGCCTGTCTAAGCTCACCAGAACGCACCACAGCCCACCACGGCCCGTCCCAGCCCACCACGGCCTTTCCCAGCCCACCACGGCCCGTCCCAGCACACCACAGACCGTCCCAGCACACCACAGCCCACCAAAGCCCGTCTAAGCTCACCAGAACCCACCACAGCCCACCACAGCCCACCACTGTCCGTCCCGGCCCACTACAACTCGCCCCAGCCCACCACAGCCCACCACAGCCCGTCCCTGAAGCACCACAGCCCGTCCCAACCCACCACAACCCGTCCCAGCCCACCACAGCCCGTCCCAGCCCACCACAGACCACCACAGACCGTCCCAGCCCACCACGGCCCTTCCCAGCCCACCACAGTCCGTCCCAGCCCACCACAGCCCGTCCCAGCCCACCACAGCCCGTCCCAGCCCACCACAGCATGTCCCAGCCCACCACAGCATGTCCCAGGGAACCACTGACCACCACAGCCCCGCCCAGTCTGTTCCAGCCCATCCCAGCCCACCACAGCCCGTCCCAGCCTACAACAGCCCGTCCCAGCCCACCACAGCCCGTTCCAGCCCACCACAGCCCACCACAGCCCGTCCCAGACCACTGCAGCCCGTCCCAGCCCACCGCAGCCCGTCCCAGCCCATCCCAGCCCACCGCAGACCGTCCCAGCCCACCACGGCCCGTCCCAGCTCGCCACGGCCCGTCCCAGCCCGCCACGGCCCGTCCCAGCCCACCACAGGACACTACAGCACACCACAGCCTACCGCAGACCACCACAGCCCGTCCCAGCCCACCACAGCCCGTCCCAGCCCTCCACAGCCCACCTCAGCCCACCACAGCCCGTCCCAGCCCACCACAGCCCGTTCGAAGCCCACCACAGCCCGTTCGAAGCCCACCACAGCCCGTTCGAAGCCTACCACAGCCCGTTCGAAGCCATCCCAGCCCACCACGGCCCGGCCCAGCCCACCACGGCCCGTCCCAGCCCTCCACAGCCCGTCCCAGCACACCACAGCCCGCCTCAACCCGCCCCAGCCACCAAAGTTCACCAGAGCCCGTCCCAGCCCACCACAGCACACTACAGCCCGTCCTAGCCCACCACAGCCCGTCCCAGCCCGTCCCAGCCCACAACAGCCCGTCCCCGCCCACCATAGCCCGTCCCCGCCCACCACAGCCCATCCCCGCCCACCACAGCCCGTCCCAGCCCGTTCCAGACCACCAGAACCCGTCCCAGGCCGTCCCTGCCCACCACAGCCCGACTCAAGCTCACCAGAACCCACCACATCCCACCACAGCCCAACACGGCCCACCACAGCCCATCACAGTTCACCACGGCCCATCCCAGCCCACCACGGCCCGTCCCAGCCCACCACAGCCCGTCCCAGCCCACCACAGCCCGTCCCAGCCCACCACAGCCCGTCCCAGCCCACCACAGTGCGTCCAAGTCCGTCCCAGCCCACCAGAGCCCGTCCCAGCCCTCCACAGCCCACCAGAGCCCGTCCCGGCCCACCACAGCCCGTCCCAGCCCACCAGAGCCCGTCCCAGCTCACCACGGCCCGTCCCAGCACGTCCCAGCCCACCACAGCTCGTCCCAGCCCACCACAGCCTGTCCCAGCCCACCACAGCCCGTCCCAGCCCACCACAGCCCGTTCCAGACCACCACAGCCCGTCGCAGCTCACCACAGAAAGTCCCACCTTGTCACAGAACACCACAACCCGTCACCGCCCACCACAGCCCTTCCAAGGCATCCCAGCCCATCCCAGCCCAACACAGCCCGTCCCAGCCCACCACAGCCCGTCCCAGCTTACCACAGCCCACCACAGCCCGTGTCAGCCCATCCCAGCTCACCACAACCCACCAAAGCTCGCTCCAGCCCGCCACAGCCCGTCCCCGCCCACCACAGCCCGTCCCAGACCACTGCAGCCCGTCCCAGCCCACCGCAGCCCGTCCCAGCCCGTCCCAGCCCACCGCAGACCGTCCCAGCCCACCACGGCCCGTCCCAGCTCGCCACGGCCCGTCCCAGCCCGCCACGGCCCGTCCCAGCCCACCACAGGACACTACAGCACACCACAGCCTACCGCAGACCACCGCAGACCGTCCCAGCCCACCACAGCCCGTTCCAGCCCACCACAGCCCGTCCCAGCCCACCACAGCCCGTTCGAAGCCCACCACAGGACACTACAGCACACCACAGCCTACCGCAGACCACCACAGCCCGTCCCAGCCCACCACAGCCCGTCCCAGCCCTCCACAGCCCACCTCAGCCCACCACAGCCCGTCCCAGCCCACCACGGCCCGTCCCAGCCCGTCCCAGCCCACCACAGCCCGTCCCAGCTCGCCACGGCCCGTCCCAGCCCGCCACGGCCCGTCCCAGCCCGCCACGGCCCGTCCCAGCCCACCACGGTCCACCACAGCCCACCACGGCACGTCCCAGCCCACCACGGCCCGTCCCGGCCTACTACGGCTCGTCCCGGCCCACCACAGCCCGTCCCAGCCCACCAGAGCCCGTCCCAGCTCACCACGGCCCGTCCCAGCACGTCCCAGCCCACCACAGCTCGTCCCAGCCCACCACAGCCTGTCCCAGCCCACCACAGCCCGTCCCAGCCCACCACAGCCCGTTCCAGACCACCACAGCCCGTCGCAGCTCACCACAGAAAGTCCCACCTTGTCACAGAACACCACAACCCGTCACCGCCCACCACAGCCCTTCCAAGGCATCCCAGCCCATCCCAGCCCAACACAGCCCGTCCCAGCCCACCACAGCCCGTCCCAGCTTACCACAGCCCACCACAGCCCGTGTCAGCCCATCCCAGCTCACCACAACCCACCAAAGCTCGCTCCAGCCCGCCACAGCCCGTCCCCGCCCACCACAGCCCGTCCCAGACCACTGCAGCCCGTCCCAGCCCACCGCAGCCCGTCCCAGCCCGTCCCAGCCCACCGCAGACCGTCCCAGCCCACCACGGCCCGTCCCAGCTCGCCACGGCCCGTCCCAGCCCGCCACGGCCCGTCCCAGCCCACCACAGGACACTACAGCACACCACAGCCTACCGCAGACCACCACAGCCCGTCCCAGCCCACCACAGCCCGTCCCAGCCCTCCACAGCCCACCTCAGCCCACCACAGCCCGTCCCAGCCCACCACAGGCCGTCCCTGCCCATTACAGCCCACCACAGCCCGTCCCAACCCACCACAGCCCGTCCCAGCCCATCCCAGCCCGTCCCAGCCAGTCCCAGCTCACCACAGCCAGTCCCAGCCCAGCACAGCCAGTCCCAGCCCAGCACAGCCAGTCCCAGCCCACCACAGCCCGTCCCAGCCCGTCCCAGCCCGTCCCAGCCCGTCCCAGTTTACCACAGCCCGTCCCAGACCACCACGGCCCACCACAGCCCACAACGGCCCGTCCCAGCACACCACGGCCCACCACAGCCCGCCACAGCCCACCACATCCCGTCCCAGCCCACCACAGCCCATCCCAGGCCACCACGGCCCGTCCCAGGCCACCACGGCCCGTCCCAGGCCACCACGGCCCGTCCCAGCCCACCACAGCCCACCACAACCCACCACAGCCCATCCCAGCCCACCACGGCCCAGCACACCCCACCATGGTTCACCACAGCCCGTCCCAGCTCTCCAAAGCCCATCCCATCACACCACAGCCCACCAGAGCCCGTCCCAGCCCACCACAGCCCGTCCCAGTCCACCACGGCCCGTCCCAGCCCACCACGGCCCGTCCCAGCCCACCTTGGCCCGTCCCAGTCCATCAGGACTCTTCCCAGCCCACCACGGCCCACCATAGCCCACCACGGCCTGTCCCCGCCCACAACAGCCCGTCCCAGCACACCACAGCACGTCCCCGCCCACCCCAGGCTGTCCCAGCAAACTACAACTCGTCCCAGCCCGTCCCAGCCCGTCCCAGCCCGTCCCAGCACACCACAGCCCGTCCCAGCACACCACAGCCCGTCCACGTCCACCACAGGCCGTCCCTGCCCACCACAGCCTGTCCCCGGACACCACAGCCCGTTCCCGCCCATTACAACCCACCACAGCCCATCGCAACCCGTCCCAGCCCACCGCAACCCGTCCCAGCCCGTCCCAGCCCACCACAGAATGTCCCAGCCCACCACAGAATGTCCCAGCCCACCACAGAATGTCCCAGCCCACCACAGCCCGTCCCAGCACACCACAGCCCGTCCCAGCCCACCACAGCCCACTACGGCCCACCACAGCCCGTCCCAGCCCACCACAGCCCGTCCCAGCCCACCACAGCCCGTCCCAGCTCGTCCCAGACCACCACAGCCTCTCACAGCACACCACAGCCCGTAACAGCCCACCACAGCAAGTACCAGCCCGTCCCAGCCCACCACGGCCCGTCTCAGCCCACCACGGCCCGTCTCAGCCCACCACGGCCCGTCTCAGCTCACCACAACCCGTCCCAGATGACCACAGCCCGTCCCAGCCCACCACAGCCCACCACAGCTTGTCCCAGCCCACCACGGCCCGTCCCAGCCCACCACATCCCGTCCCAGCCCACCACAGCCCGTCCCAGCCTGTTTCAGCCCAGCACGGCTAACCACGGCCTGTCCCGGCCCACCACGGCCAACCACTGTCCACCATGGCCCACCAGAGCACACCACGGCCCACCACGGCCCGTCCAAGCCCACCACAGCCCGTCCCAGCCCACCAGAGCCCTTCCCAGCCTGTTTCAGCCCAGCACGGCTAACCACGGCCTCTCCCGGCCCACCACGGCCAAGCACGGTCCACCATGGCCCACCAGAGCACACCACGGCCCACCACGGCCCTTCCCAGTCCACCACAGCCCACCACGGCCCGTCCCAGCCCACCACGGCCCGTCCCAGCCCACCACGGCCCATCACAGCCCACCACAGTTCACCACAGCCCGTCCTAGCCCAGCACGGCCCGTCCCAGCCCACCACGGACCACCACGGCCCATCTCAGCCCACCACAGCCTGTCCAAGCCCAGCACAGCCCTCCACAACCCTCCACAGCCCGTCCCAACCCTCCACAGCTCATCCCAGCCTACCACAGCCCGTCGCAGCCCAACACAGCTTATCCCAGCCCACCGAAACCCGTCCCAGCCCACCGCAACCCGTCCCAGCCCACCACAGCCCACCACAGGTCACCACAGCCCACCACCGGTCACCACAGCCCACCACAGGTCACCACAACCTGTTTCAGCCCACCACGGCAAACCACGGCCCGTCCCAGCCCACCACAGCCCGCCATGGCCCACCACAGCTCGTCACAGATAAACACGGCGCACCACAGCCCACCACGGCCCGTCCCGGCCCACCACAGCCCGTCCCAGCACACCACAGCCCACCACAGGTCACCACAGCCCACCACAGGTCACCACAGCTGGTTTCAGCCCACCACGGCAAACCACGGCCCGTCCCAGCCCACCACGGCCCGCCATGGCCCACCACAGCTCGTCCCAGATAAACACGGCGCACCACAGCCCACCACGGCCCGTCCCAGCACACCACAGCCCACCACAGCACACCACAGCCCACCACAGCCCATCACAGCCCACCACAGCCCGTCCAAGGCCATCCCAGCCCGTCTCAGCACACCACAGCCCGTCTCAGCCCACCACAGCCTGTCCCAGCCCACCACAGCCTCTCCCATCCCACCACAGCCCATCCCAGACCCCCAGAGCCCGTCCCAGCCCACCACAGCTCGTCCCAGACCACCACAGCCCGTCCCAGGACACCACAGCCCGTCCCAGCCCACCACAGCCTGTCCCAGCACATCCCAGCCCGTCCCCGCCCATTCTCAGACCACCAGAGCCCGTCCTAGCCCACCACAGCCTGTCCCAGCCCACCACTGCCCGTCCCAGCCCACCACAGCCCGTCCCAGCCCACCACAGCCCGTCCCAGCCCGTCCCAGCCCACCACAGCTCATCCTAGCCCACCACTGCCTGTCCCAGCCCACCACGGCCCGTCCCAGCACACCACAGCTTGTCCCTGCCCACCACGGCACGTCCCAGCCCACCAGAGCCCACCACAGCCCGTCCCAGCCCACCACGGCCCACCACAGACCGTTCCAGCCCACCAAAGGCCACTACAGCACACCACAGCCTACCGTAGACCACCACAGCCCGTCCCAGCCCGTCCCAGCTTGTCCCAGCCCATCACAACCAACCACTGCCCGTCCCAGCCCACCACGGCCCTTCCAGGCCCACCACTGCCCGTCCCAGCCCACCACGGCCCGTCCAGGCCCACCACGGCCCGTCCCAGCCCACCACGGCCTGTCCCAGCCCACCACGGCCCGTCCCAGCCCACCATGGCGCGTCCCAGCCCACCACGGCACGTCCCACCCACCACAGCCCGTCCCAGCCCACCACAGCCCGTCCCAGCCCACCACAGCCCCTCCCAGCCCACCACAGCCCCTCCCAGCCCATCACAGCTCACCAAGGCCCGTCCCGGCCCACCACGGCGCGTCCCGGCCCACCACAGCCCGTCACAGCCCACCACAGCCCACCACAGCCCGTCCCAGCCCACCACGGCAAACCACAGCTTGTCCCAGCCCACCACAGCCCACCATAGTACGCCTCAGCTCGTCCCAGATAAACACGGCGCACCACAGCCCACCACGGCTCGTTCCGGCCCACCACAGCCCGTCCCAGCACACCACAGCCCACCACAGCCCATCACAGCCCACCACAGACCGTCCCAGCCCACCACAGCCCGTCCCAGCCCCTCCCAGCCCGTGTCAGCCCACCACAGCCTGTCCCAGCCTGTCCCAGCTCGTCCAAGCCTGTCCCAGACCCCCAGAGCCCGTCGCAGCCCACCACAGCCCGTCACAGCCCGTCCCAGCTCTCCACAACCCACCGCAGCCCGTCCCAGCCCACCACAGCCCGTCTCAGCACACCACGGCCCACAAAAGCCCACCACAGCCCACCACGGCCCACCACAGCCCGTCCCAGCCCACCACAAGCCGTCCTAGCCCACCACAGACCTCCAGAGCCCGTCTCAGCTCACCACAGCCTATCCCAGCCCACCACGGCCCACCGCAGCCTATCCCAACCCGTCCCAGCCCACCACGGCCCGTCCCAGCCCACCACGGCCCGTCCCAGCCCACCACAGCCCGTCTCAGCCCACCACAACCCGTCCTAGCCCACCACAGCCCGTCCGCGCCCACCACAGCCCGTCCCAGCCCACCGCAGCCCACCACAGACCGTCCCAGCCCACCACAGCCCGTCCCAGCCCACCACTGCCCGTCCCAGCCCACCACTGCCCGTCCCAGCCCATCCCAGCCCGTCCCAACCCACCACAGCCCGTCCCAGCTCACCACAGCCCACCACAGCCCTTCAGAGCCCACCGCAGCCCATCCCAGCCCACCACGGCCCGTCCCAGCCCGTGCCAACCCGTCACAACACACCAGAGCCCACCACAGCCCGTCCCTACCCACCACGGCGTGTCCCAACCCACCACAGCCCACCACAGCCCTTCAGAACCCACCACAGCCCACCACAGCCCGTCCCAGCCCACCACAGCACGTCCCAGGCCACCACAGACCACCACAGCCCACCACAGCCCGTGAAGCCCACCACAGCCCGTTTCAGCCCACTACAGCCCGTCCCAGCCCACCACAGCCCGTCCCAGCCCACCACAGCCCACCACAGCTTGTCCCAGACCACCACAGCTCTTCCCAGCCCACCATAACCAACTACAGCCTATCCCAGCCGATCCCAGCCCACCACAGCCCATCCCATCACACCACAGCCCACCACTGCCCGTCCCAGCCAACCACGGCCCGTCCCAGCCCACCACAGCCCGTCCCAGCCCACCACGGCCCACCACAGCCCACCACGGCCCATCCGGGCCCAACACAGCCCACCAAGGCGCACCACAGCCCATCCCAGCCCATTACAGCCTGTCCCAGACCACCACATCCCATCTCAGCCCACCACAGCCCGTCCCAGCCCACCACAACCGACCACAGCCCACCACGGCCGACCACAGCCCACCACGGCAGACCACAGCCCACCACGGCCCATCCAAGCCCACCACGGCCCATCCAAGCCCACCACGGCCCATCCAAGCCCACCACGGTCCACCACGGCACGTCCCAGCCCACCACAGAGCACCACAGCCCGTCCCAGCCCGTCCCAGCCCACCACAGTATGTCCCAGACCACCAGAGCCCGTCCCAGCCCACCACAGCCCGTCCCAGCCCACCACAGCCCACCACGCCCCGTGCCAACCCACCAGAGCCCGTCCCAGCTCACCACAGCCCACCACAGCCCGTCCCAGACCACAAGAGGTCGTCCCAGCCCACCACTAACCCACCAAAGCCCGTCCCAGCCCACCACAGCCCGTCCCAGCCAACCACAGCGCACCACAGCCCGTCCCAACCCACCTGAGCCCGTCCCAGCTTACCACAGCCCACCACAGCCCGTCACAGCCCGTCCCAGCCCACCAGAGGACGTCCCAGCTCACCACAGCCCGTCCCAGCCCACCACAACCCACCACAGCCCTTCCCAGCCCATCCCAGCCCATCACAGCCCGTCCCAGCCTGTTCCAGACCACCAGAGCCCGTCCCAGCCCGTCGCAGCCCACCACAGCCCGTCTCAAGCTCACCAGAACCCACCACAGCCCACCACAGCCCGTCCCAGCCCACCACAGCCCGTCCCAGCCCACCACAGCCCGTCCCCGCCCACCGCAGCCCGTCCCAGCACACTACAGCTTGTCCCAGCCCGTCCCAGCCCGTCCCAGCACACCACAGCAAGTCCCAGCCCGTCCCAGCCCATCGCAGCCCGTCGCAGCCCACCACAGCCCGTCCCAGCCCACCACAGCCCGTCCCAGCCCGTCCCAGCCCACCACAGCCCGTCCCAGCACACCACAGCCCGTCCCAGCCCCTCCCAGCCCGTCGCAGCCCATCCCAGACCGTCCCAGCACACCAAAGCCCGTCCCAGTCCACCACAGACCGTCCCAGCATGTCCCAGCCCATCCCAGCCCATCACAGCCCGTTCCAGACCACCACAGCCCGTTCCAGCCCACAACAGCCCACCACAGCCCTTCCCAGCCTGTCCCAGCTCACTACAACCGTCCCAGCACACCACAGCCCATCCCAGCCTCTCCCAGCCCACCACAGCCCGTCACCGCCAGCCACAGCCCGTCCCCGCACAACACAGCCCGTCCCAGCCCACCACAGCCCGTCCCAGCCCACCACAGCCCGTCTCCGCCCACCACAGCCCGTCCCAGCCCGTCCAAGCACACCACAGCCCGTCCCAGCCCACCACAGCCAGTCCCAGCCCACCACAGCCCGTGCCAGCCCACCACAGCCCGTCCCAGCACACCGCAGCCCATCCCAGCCCACCGCAGCCCGTCTCAAGCTCAGCAGAACCCACCACAGCCCGTCCCAGCCCGTCCCAGACCACCACAGCCCACCACAGCCCGTCCCAGAACACCACAGCTCGTCCCAGCCCGTCCCAGCCCACCACAGCCCGTCCCAGCCCACCACAGCCCGTCCCAGCCCACCACAGCCCACTACGGCCCTCCACAGCCCGTCCCAGCCCACCACAGCCCGTCCCAGCACACCACAGCCCGTGCCAGCCCAGCCCAGCCCACCACAGCCCGTCCCAGCACGCCACAGCCTGTTCCAGACCACCAGAGCCCGTCCCAGCCCGTCGCAGCCCACCACAGCCCATCTCAAGCTCACCAGAACCCACCACAGCCCACCACAGCCCGTCCCAGCCCACCACAGCCAGTCCCCGCCCACCGCAGCCCATCCCAGCACACTACAGCTTGTCCCAGCCCGTCCCAGCTCGTCCCAGCCCGTCCCAGCACACCACAGACCGTCCCAGCACACCACAGACCGTCCCAGCATGTCCCAGCCCATCCCAGCCCATCACAGCCCGTTCCAGCCCACCACAGCCCACCACAGCCCTTCCAAGCCTGTCCCAGCTCACTACAACCGTCACCGCACACCACAACCCTTCCCAGCCTCTCCCAGCCAACCACAGCCCGTCACCGCCAGCCACAGCCCGTCCCCGCACAACACAGCCCATCCCAGCCCGTCCCAGCCCACCACAGAATGTCCCAGCCCACCACAGAACGTCCCAGCCCACCACAGCCGGGCCTAGCTCACCACAGATCGTCCCAGCCCACCACAACCCATCTCCGCCCACTACAGCCCATCCCCGCCCACCACAGTTCATCCCCGCCCACCACAGCCTGTTCCAGACCACCACAGCCCGTCCCAGCACACCACAGCCCGTCCCTAGCCCACCACAGCCCGTCCCAGCCCACCACAGCCCGTCCCCGCCCGTCCCAGCCCACCACAGACCGTCCCAGCCCGTCCCAGCCCGTCCCAGCCCATCCCAGCCCACCAGAGCCCGTCCCAGCCCACCACAGCCCGTCTCAAGCTCACCAGAACCCACCACAGCCCACCACAGCCTGTCCCAGACCACCACGGCCCACCACGGCCCATCCCAGCCCACCACGGCCCACCACAGCCCACCACAGTTCACCACGGGCCATCTCAGACCACCATGACCTGTCCCAGCCCACCACGGCCCACCACAGCCCATCCCTTCCCATACCAGCTCAAAACGGCCCACCACGGCCCACCACAGCCCACCACGGTTCACCACGGCCCGTCCTAGCCCACCACGCCCCACCACAGCCCATCCCTGCCCACCACAACCCGTCCCAGCACACCACAGACCATCCCAGTCCACCACACACCGTCCCAGCATGTCCCAGCCTGTCCCAACACACCACAGCCTGTTCCAGACCACCACAGCCCGTCCCAGCCCACCACAGCCCGTCCCAGCACACCACAGACCGCCCCTGTCCACCACAGCCCACCACAGCCCGTCCCAGCCCGTCCCAGCCCACCACAGACCATTCCAGACCACCACAGCCCGTCCCCGCCCACCATAGCCCGTGCCAGCCCACCACAGCCCGTCCCAGCCCACCACAGCCCGTCCCAGCTCGTTCCAGACCACCAGAACTCGTCTCAGCCCGTCCCAGCCCACCACAGCCCGTCTCAAGCTCAGCAGAACCCACCACAGCCCACCACAGCCCGTCCCAGCCCGTCGCAGCCCGTCCCAGCCCGTCGCAGCCCGTCCCAGGCCACCACAGCCCGTCCCAGCCCACCACAGCCCGTCCCAGCCCACCACAGCCCGTCCCAGCATGTCCCAGCCCGTCCCAGCCCAACTCAGCCCATCCCAGCACACCACAGGCCATCCCAGCACACCACAGCCCATCCCAGCACACCACAGCCCATCCAAGCACACCACAGCCCATCACAGCCCACCACAGCCCGTCCCAACCCGTCCCAGCCCACCAAAGCCTGTCCCAGCCCGTCCCAGCCCACCACGGCCCGTCCCAGCCCACCACGGCCCACCACAGCCCACCACAGTTCACCATGGGCCATCTCAGCCCTCCATGACCTGTCCCAGCCCACCATGACCTGTCCCAGCCCACCACGGCCCACCACAGCCCATCCCTTCCCATACCGGCTCAAAACGGCCCACCACGGCCCACCACAGCCCACCACGGTTCACCACGGCCCGTCCCAGCCCACCACGCCCCACCACATCCATCCCTGCGCAACACAGCCCGTCCCAGCACACCACAGACCATCCCAGTCCACCACACACCGTCCCAGCATGTCCCAGCCTGTCCCAACCCACCACAGCCTGTTCCAGACCACCACAGCCCGTCCCAGCCCACCACAGCCCGTCCCAGCCCACCACAGCCCGTCCCTAGCCCACCACAGCCCGTCCCGCCCGCCACAGCCCGTCCCAGCCCACCACAGCCGGTCCCCGCCCGTCCCAGCCCACCACAGAACAGCACAACCCGTCCCAGCACACCACAGCCCGTCCCAGCCCGTCCCAGCCCGTCCCAGCCCACCACAGACCGTCCCAGCCCACCACAGACCGTTCCAGCCTACCACGGCCCGTCCCAGCCCACCACGGCCCGTCCCAGCCCAGCCCAGCCCACCACAGCCCGTCCCAGCACGCCACAGCCTGTTCCAGACCACCAGAGCCCGTCCCAGCCCGTCGCAGCCCACCACAGCCCGTCTCAAGCTCACCAGAACCCACCACAGTCCGTCCCAGCCCACCACAGCCCGTCCCAGCCCACCACAGCCCGTCCCCGCCCACCGCAGCCCGTCCCAGCACACTACAGCTTGTCCCAGCCCGTCCCAGCCCGTCCCAGCACACCACAGCAAGTCCCAGCCCGTCCCAGCCCATCGCAGCCCGTCGCAGCCCACCACAGCCCGTCCCAGCACACCACAGACCGTCCCTGTCCACCACAGCCCACCACAGCCCAACCCAGCCCGTCCCAGCCCACCACAGCCCGTCCCAGCACACCACAGCCCGTCCCAGCCCACCACAGCTAGTCCCATTCCACAATAGCCCGTCCCAGCCTGTCCCAGCCCGTCCCAACCCGTCCCAGTTTACCACAGCCCGTCCCAGCCCACCACAGCCCGTCCCAGCACGCCACAGCCCGTCCCAGCTCGCCACAGCTTGTTCCAGCCCGCTACAGCCCACCACGGCCCGTCCCAGCCCACCACGACCTTTCCCAGCCCACCACGACCTGTCCCAGCCCACCCCTTCCCATCCCGGCCCAAAACGGCCAACCACGGCGCACCACAATTCACCACGGCCCGTCCCCGCCCACCACGGCCCACCACAGCCCGTCCCCGCCCACCACAGCCCATCCCAGCCCGTCCCAGCTAATTCCAGCTCATCCCAGCCCGTCCCAGCTAACCACAGCCAGTCCCAGCCCACCACAGACCGTTACCGCTTACCACAGCCCGTCCCAGATAACCACAGCTTGTCCCAGATCACCACAGCCCGTTCCAGCCGACCACAGCCCACCACAGCCCGTCCCCGCCCGTCCCCGTCGACCACAGCCCGTCCCAGACCACCACAGCCAGTCTCCGCCCACCAGAGCTCGTCCCAGCCCGTCCCCGCCCACCACAGTCCGTCCCCGCCCACCACAGCCCGTTACAGCTTACCAAAGCCCGTCCCAGCCCACCACATCCCGTCCCCGTCCACCACAGCCCATGCCCGCCCACCACAGCCCGTCTCCGCCCACCACAGCCCGTCTCCGCCCACCACAGCCCGTCCCAGCACACCACAGCCCGTCCCAGCCTGTCCCAGCTCGTCCCAGCCCCTCCCAGGCCGTCACAGCCCACCACAGCCCGTCCCAGCCCACCACAGCCCGTCCCAGCCCACCACAGCCCGTCCCAGCACGGCCCAGCCCGTCCCAGCACGGCCCAGCACGGCCCAGCCCACCACAGCCCGTCCCAGCACACCACAGCCTGTCCCAGCCCGTCCCAGCGAACCACAGCCCGTCCAAGCCCACCACAGCCCGTCCCAACCCAGCACAGCCCGTCCCAGCCCGTCCCAGCCCACCACAGCCCGTCCCAGCCCGTCCCAGCCCACCACAGCCCGTCTCAAGCTCACCAGAACCCACCACAGCCCACCACAGCCTGTCCCAGCCCACAACGGCCCACCACAGCCAACCACGGCCCATCCCAGCCCACCACGGCCCACCAGAGCCCACCACGGTTCACCACGGCCCGTCCCAGCCCACCACAGCCCGTCCCCGCCCGTCCCAGCCCGTCGCAGCCTGCACAGCCCGTCCCAGCCCACCACAGACCGTCCCAGCCCACCACAGACCATTCCAGACCACCACAGCCCTTCCCAGCACACCACAGCCCGTCCCAGCCCGTCCCAGCCCGTCGCAGCCTGCACAGCCCGTCCCAGCCCACCACAGACCGTCCCAGCCCACCACAGACCATTCCAGACCACCACAGCCCGTCCCAGCCCACCATAGCCCACCACAGCCCAGCACAGCCCGTCCCAGCCCACCACAGCCCGTCCCAGCTCGTTCCAGACCACCAGAACTCGTCTCAGCCCGTCCCAGCCCACCACAGCCCGTCTCAAGCTCAGCAGAACCCACCACAGCCCGTCCCAGCCCGTCCCAGACCACCACAGCCCACCACAGCCCGTCCCAGCCCACCACAGCCCGTCCCAGCCCACCACAGCTGGTCCCAGCCCACCACAGCCCGTCCCAGCCCACCACAAAATGTCCCAGCCCACCACAGCCCACCACAGCCCACCAAAGAATGTCCCAGCCCACCACAGCCCGTCCCAGCCCACCACAAGCCGTCCTAACCCACCACAGACCTCCAGAGCCCGTCCCAGCCCACCACAGCCCGTGCCAGCCCACCACAGCCCTTCCCAGCCCACCACAGCCCGTCCCAGCCCACCACAGCCCGTCCCAGCACACCACAGCCTGTCCCAGCACACCACAGCCCGTCCCAGCATGGCCCAGCCCACCACAGCCCGTCCCAGCCCATCACAGCCCGTCCCAGCCCGTCCCAGCACACCACAGCCCGTCCCTGCCCACCACAGCTCGTCCCAGCACACCACAGCCCGTCCCAGCCCGTCCCAGACCACCAGAGCCCGTCCCAGCCCGTCCCAGCACACCACAGCCCGTCTCAAGCTCACCAGAACCCACCACAGCTCACCACAGCCTTTCCCAGACCACCACGGCCCACCACAGCCCACCACGGCCCATCCCAGCCCACCACGGCCCACCACAGCCCACCACAGTTCACCACGGGCCATCTCAGACCACCATGACCTGTCCCAGCCCACCACGGCCCATCACAGCCCATCCCTTCCCATACCGGCTCAAAACGGCTCACCACGGCCCACCAGAGCCCACCACGGTTCACCACGGCCCGTCCCAGCCCACCACGCCCCACCACAGCCCATCCCTGCCCACCACAGCCCGTCCCAGCACACCACAGACCATCCCAGTCCACCACACACCGTCCCAGCATGTCCCAGCCTGTCCCAACCCACCACAGCCTGTTCCAGCCCACCACAGCCCGTCCCAGACCACCACAGACCAGCACAGCCCGTCCCCGCCCACCACAGCCCGTCCCAGCCCGTCCCAGCCCGTCGCAGCCTGCCGCAGACCGTCCAAGCCCACTACAGACCGTCCCAGCCCAGCACAGCCCGTCCCGGCCCACCACGGCCCGTCCCGGCCCACCACGGCCCGTCCCAGCTCACCACGGCCCGTCCCAGCCCACCACGGCCGGTCCCAGCCCACCATGGCCGGTCCCAGCACACCACGGCCGGTCCCAACCCGTCGCAGCCCACTACGGCCCGTCGCAGCCCACCATGGCCCGTCGCAGCACACCACGGCCCGTCGAAGCCCACCACGGCCCGTCGCAGCCCACCACGGCCCGTCCCAGCCCACCACGGCCCGTCCCAGCCATCCACGGCCCGTCCCAGCCCGTCCCAGCCCACCACAGCCCATAACAACCCACCACGGCCCGTCCCGGCCTACTACGGCTCGTCCCAGCCCACCACAGCCTGTCCCAGCCCACCAGAGCCCGTCCCAGCCCAGCCCGTTCCAGCCCACCACAGCCCGTCCCAGCCCACCACAGCCCACCACAGCCAGTCCCAGCCCGTCCCAACCCGCCCCAGCCCACCACGGCCCGTCCCAGCCCACCACGACCCGTCCCAGCCCACCACGACCCACCACAGCCGGTTACAGCTTATCACAGCCCGTCCCAGCCCAACACAGGCCGTCTCTGCTCACCACCAGAGCCCGTCCCAGCCCACCACGGCCCGTCCCAGCCCACCACGGCCCGTCCCAGCCCACCACGGCTCTCCACAGCTCTCCATAGCCCGGTCCAATCCTCCAGAGCCCGTCCCAGCCCACCACAGCCCACCACAGCCCGTCCCAGCTTACCACAGCCCACCACAGACCGTCCCAGCCCACCACAGACCGTCCCAGCCCCTCCCAGCCCGTCTCAGCCCACCACAGCCTGTCCCAGCCTGTCCCAGCTCGTCCAAGCCTGTCCCAGACCCCCAGAGCCCGTAGCAGCCCACCACAGCCCGTCACAGCCCGTCCCAGCTCTCCACAACCCACCGCAGCCCGTCTCAGCCCACCACAGCCCGTCCCAGCCCACCACGGCCCACGAAAGCCCACCACGGCCCACCACAGCCCGTCCCAGCTCGTCCCAGACCACCACAGCCGCTCACAGCACACCACAGCCCGTAACAGCCCACCACAGCAAGTACCAGCCCATCCCAGCCCACCACGGCCCGTCTCAGCCCACCACGGCCCGTCTCAGCTCACCACAACCCATCCCAGCCCACCACAGCCCGTCCCAGCCCACCACAGCCCGTCCCAGCACACCACAGCCCGTCCCAGCCCACCACAGCCCACCACCGGTCACCACAGCCCACCAATGGTCACCACAGCCTGTTTCAGCCTTCCACGGCAAACCACGGCCCGTCCCAGCCCACCACGGCCCGCCATGGCCCACCACAGCTCGTCCCAGATAAACACGGCGCACCACAGCCCACCACGGCCTGTCCCAGCCCACCACGGCCCGTCCCAGCCCACCATAGTTCACCACAGCCCGTCCTAGCCCAGCACGGCTTATCCCAGCCCACCACAGACCACCACGGCCCATCTCAGCCCACCACAGCCTGTCCAAGCCCAGCACAGCCCTCCACAGCCCTCCACAGCCCGTCCCAACCCTCCACAGCTCATCCCACCCTACCACAGCCCGTCGCAGCCCAACACAGCTTATCCCAGCCCACCGCAGCCCGTCCCAGCCCACCGCAGCCCGTCCTAGCCCACCGAAACCCGTCCCAGCCCACCGCAACCCGTCCCAGCCCACCACAGCCCACCACAGGTCACCACAGCCCACCAGCGGTCACCACAGCCCACCACAGGTCACCACAGCCTGTTTAAGCCCACCACGGCAAACCACGGCCCGTCCCAGCCCACCACGGCCCGCCATGGCCCACCACAGCTCGTCCCAGATAAACACGGCGCACCACAGCCCACCACGGCCCGTCCCGGCCCACCACAGCCCGTCCCAGCCCACCACGGCCCGCTATGGCCCACCACAGCTCGTCCCAGATAAACACGGCGCACCACAGCCCACCACGGCCCGTCCCGGCCCACCACAACCCGTCCCAGCACACCACAGCCCACCACAGCCCACAACAGCCCGTCCCAGCTTACCACAGCCCACACCAGACCGTCCCAGCCCACCACAGCCCGTCCCAGCACACCACACCCCGTCCCAGCCCACCACTGCCCGTCCCAGCCCACCACTGCCCGTCCCAGCCCCTCCCAGCCCGTCCCAACCCTCCAAAGCCCGTCCCAGCACACCACAGCCCACCACAGCCCATCACAGCCCACCACAGCCCATCACAGCCCACCACAGACCGTCCCAGCCCACCACAACCCGTCTCCGCCCACCACAGCCCATCCCCGCCCACCACAGTTCATCCCCGCACACCACAGCCTGTCCTGGCCCACCACAGCCCGTTCCAGACCACCAGAGCCCGTCCCAGCCCTTCCTAGCCCACCACAGCCCATCTCAAGCT
>NW_026611889.1:0-66931 GCF_023638135.1 Falco biarmicus
CGTTTCTGGCACCTTCCCCGGTGGAGTTGTGCATGGGGTGTGTTTGGAACATTTGTCACCAGCCGAGTCCAAAAATCAGCGATTCCCCATCTCAGCCCAGGAAAGCAGGTAGAACAAGTTTTGTGGTGCCTTTCAGCTGCCTACCGGGGTAGTGTAAAAACTACCAACAGAACTCGTTTCTGGCACCTTCCCCGGTGGAGTTGTGCATGGGGTGTGTTTGGAACATTTTGTCACCAGCCGAGTCCAAAATACAGCGATTCCCCATCTCAGCCCAGAAAGCAGGTAGAACAAGTTTTGTGGTGCCTTTCAGCTGCCTACCCGGGGGTAGTGTAAAAACTACCAACAGAACTCGTTTCTGGCACCTTCCCCGGTGGAGTTGTGCATGGGGTGTGTTTGGAACATTTTGTCACCAGCCGAGTCCAAAATTCAGCGATTCCCCATCTCAGCCCAGAAAGCAGGTAGAACAAGTTTTGTGGTGCCTTTCAGCTGCCTACCGGGTAGTGTAAAAACTACCAACAGAACTCGTTTCTGGCACCTTCCCGGTGGAGTTGTGCATGGGGTGTGTTTGGAACATTTTGTCACCAGCCGAGTCCAAAATTCAGCGATTCCCCATCTCAGCCCAGAAAGCAGGTAGAACAAGTTTTGTGGTGCCTTTCTCTTGCCTACCGGGGTGTAAAAACTACCAACAGAACTCGTTTCTGGCACCTTCCCCGGTGGAGTTGTGCATGGGGTGTGTTTGGAACATTTTGTCACCAGCCGAGTCCAAAATTCAGCGATTCCCCATCTCAGCCCAGAAAGCAGGTAGAACAAGTTTTGTGGTGCCTTTCAGCTGCCTACCGGGGTACTGTAAAAACTACCAACAGAACTCCTTTCTGGCACCTTCCCCGGTGGAGTTGTGCATGGGGTGTGTTTGGAACATTTTGTCACCAGCCGAGTCCAAAATTCAGCGATTCCCCGTCTCAGCCCAGAAAGCAGGTAGAACAAGTTTTGTGGTGCCTTTCAGCTGCCTACCGGGGTAGTGTAAAAACTACCAACAGAACTCCTTTCTGGCAACCTTCCCCGGTGGAGTTGTGCATGGGGTGTGTTTGGAAACATTTTGTCACCAGCCGAGTCCAAAATTCAGCGATTCCCCATCTCAGCCCAGAAAGCAGGTAGAACAAGTTTTGTGGTGCCTTTCAGCTGCCTACCGGGGTAGTGTAAAAACTACCAACAGAACTCGTTTCTGGCACCTTCCCCGGTGGAGTTGTGCATGGGGTGTGTTTGGAACATTTTGTCACCAGCCGAGTCCAAAATTCAGCGATTCCCCATCTCAGCCCAGAAAGCAGTAGAACAAGTTTTGTGGTGCCTTTCTCTTGCCTACCGGGGTAGTGTAAAAACTACCAACAGAACTCGTTTCTGGCACCTTCCCCGGTGGAGGTGTGCATGGGGTGTGTTTGGAACATTTTGTCACCAGCCGAGTCCAAAATTCAGCGATTCCCCATCTCAGCCCAGAAAGCAGGTAGAACAAGTTTTGTGGTGCCTTTCAGCTGCCTACCGGGGTAGTGTAAAAACTACCAACAGAACTCGTTTCTGGCACCTTCCCCGGTGGAGTTGTGCATGGGGTGTGTTTGGAACATTTTGTCACCAGCCGAGTCCAAAATTCAGCGATTCCCCATCTCAGCCCAGAAAGCAGGTAGAACAAGTTTTGTGGTGCCTTTCAGCTGCCTACCGGGGTAGTGTAAAAACTACCAACAGAACTCGTTTCTGGCACCTTCCCCGGTGGAGGTGTGCATGGGGTGTGTATTGGAACATTTTGTCACCAGCCGAGTCCAAAATTCAGCGATTCCCCATCTCAGCCCAGAAAGCAGGTAGAACAAGTTTTGTGGTGCCTTTCAGCTGCCTACCGGGGTAGTGTAAAAACTACCAACAGAACTCGTTTCTGGCACCTTCCCGGTGGAGTTGTGCATGGGGTGTGTTTGGAACATTTTGTCACCAGCCGAGTCCAAAATTCAGCGATTCCCCATCTCAGCCCAGAAAGCAGGTAGAACAAGTTTTGTGGTGCCTTTCAGCTGCCTACCGGGGTAGTGTAAAACTACCAACAGAACTCGTTTCTGGCACCTTCCCCGGTGGAGTTGTGCATGGGGTGTGTTTGGAACATTTTGTCAGCAGCTGAGTCCAAAATTCAGCGATTCCCCATCTCAGCCCAGAAAGCAGGTAGAACAAGTTTTGTGGTGCCTTTCAGCTGCCTACCGGGTAGTGTAAAAACTACCAACAGAACTCGTTTCTGGCACCTTCCCCGGTGGAGTTGTGCATGGGGTGTGTTTGGAACATTTTGTCACCAGCCGAGTCCAAAATTCAGCGATTCCCCATCTCAGCCCAGAAAGCAGGTAGAACAAGTTTTGTGGTGCCTTTCAGCTGCCTACCGGGGTAGTGTAAAAACTACCAACAGAACTCGTTTCTGGCACCTTCCCCGGTGGAGGTGTGCATGGGGTGTGTTTGGAACATTTTGTCACCAGCCGAGTCCAAAATTCAGCGATTCCCCATCTCAGCCCAGAAAGCAGGTAGAACAAGTTTTGTGGTGCCTTTCAGCTGCCTACCGGGGTAGTGTAAAAACTACCAACAGAACTCGTTTCTGGCACCTTCCCCGGTGGAGTTGTGCATGGGGTGTGTTTGGAACATTTTGTCACCAGCCGAGTCCAAAATTCAGCGATTCCCCATCTCAGCCCAGAAAGCAGGTAGAACAAGTTTTGTGGTGCCTTTCAGCTGCCTACCGGGGTAGTGTAAAAACTACCAACAGAACTCGTTTCTGGCACCTTCCCCGGTGGAGTTGTGCATGGGGTGTGTTTGGAACATTTTGTCACCAGCCGAGTCCAAAATTCAGTGATTCCCCATCTCAGCCAGAAAGCAGGTAGAACAAGTTTTGTGGTGCCTTTCAGCTGCCTACCGGGGTAGTGTAAAAACTACCAACAGAACTCGTTTCTGGCACCTTCCCCGGTGGAGTTGTGCATGGGGTGTGTTTGGAACATTTTGTCACCAGCCGAGTCCAAAATTCAGCGATTCCCCATCTCAGCCCAGAAAGCAGGTAGAACAAGTTTTGTGGTGCCTTTCAGCTGCCTACCGGGGTAGTGTAAAAACTACCAACAGAACTCGTTTCTGGCACCTCCCGGTGGAGTTGTGCATGGGGTGTGTTTGGAACATTTTGTCACCAGCCGAGTCCAAAATTCAGCGATTCCCCATCTCAGCCCAGAAAGCAGGTAGAACAAGTTTTGTGGTGCCTTTCAGCTGCCTACCGGGGTAGTGTAAAAACTACCAACAGAACTCCTTTCTGGCACCTTCCCCGGTGGAGTTGTGCATGGGGTGTGTTTGGAACATTTTGTCACCAGCCGAGTCCAAAAGTCAGCGATTCCCCATCTCAGCCCAGAAAGCAGGTAGAACAAGTTTGTGGTGCCTTTCAGCTGCCTACCGGGGTAGTGTAAAAACTACCAACAGAACTCGTTTCTGGCACCTTCCCCGGTGGAGTTGTGCATGGGTGTGTTTGGAACATTTTGTCACCAGCCGAGTCCAAAATTCAGCGATTCCCCATCTCAGCCCAGAAAGCAGGTAGAACAAGTTTTGTGGTGCCTTTCTCTTGCCTATCGGGGTAGTGTAAAAAACTACCAACAGAACTCGTTTCTGGCACCTTCCCCGGTGGAGTTGTGCATGGGGTGTGTTTGGAACATTTTGTCACCAGCCGAGTCCAAAATTCAGCGATTCCCCATCTCAGCCCAGAAAGCAGGTAGAACAAGTTTTGTGGTGCCTTTCAGCTGCCTACCGGGGTAGTGTAAAAACTACCAACAGAACTCGTTTCTGGCACCTTCCCCGGTGGAGTTGTGCATGGGGTGTGTTTGGAACATTTTGTCACCAGCCGAGTCCAAAATTTCAGCGATTCCCCATCTCAGCCCAGAAAGCAGGTAGAACAAGTTTTGTGGTGCCTTTCCGCTGCCTACCGGGGTAGTGTAAAAACTACCAACAGAACTCGTTTCTGGCACCTTCCCCGGTGGAGTTGTGCATGGGGTGTGTTTGGAACATTTTGTCACCAGCCGAGTCCAAAAGTCAGCGATTCCCCATCTCAGCCCAGAAAGCAGGTAGAACAAGTTTTGTGGTGCCTTTCAGCTGCCTACCGGGTAGTGTAAAAACTACCAACAGAACTCGTTTCTGGCACCTTCCCCGGTGGAGTTGTGCATGGGGTGTGTTTGGAACATTTTGTCACCAGCCGAGTCCAAAAGTCAGGCGATTCCCCATCTCAGCCCAGAAAGCAGGTAGAACAAGTTTTGTGGTGCCTTTCAGCTGCCTACCGGGGTAGTGTAAAAACTACCAACAGAACTCGTTTCTGGCACCTTCCCCGGTGGAGTTGTGCATGGGGTGTGTTTGGAACATTTTGTCAGCAGCCGAGTCCAAAATTCAGCGATTCCCCATCTCAGCCCAGAAAGCAGGTAGAACAAGTTTTGTGGTGCCTTTCAGCTGCCTACCGGGGTACTGTAAAAACTACCAACAGAACTCGTTTCTGGCACCTTCCCCGGTGGAGTTGTGCATGGGGTGTGTTTGGAACATTTTGTCACCAGCCGAGTCCAAAATTCAGCGATTCCCCATCTCAGCCCGGAAAGCATGTAGCACAAGTTTTGTGGTGCCTTTCAGCTGCCTACCGGGGTAGTGTAAAAAACTACCAACAGAACTCGTTTCTGGCACCTTCCCCGGTGGAGTTGTGCATGGGGTGTGTTTGGAACATTTTGTCACCAGCCGAGTCCAAAATTCAGCGATTCCCCATCTCAGCCCAGAAAGCAGGTAGAACAAGTTTTGTGGTGCCTTTCAGCTGCCTACCGGGGTAGTGTAAAAACTACCAACAGAACTCCTTTCTGGCACCTTCCCCGGTGGAGTTGTGCATGGGGTGTGTTTGGAACATTTTGTCACCAGCCGAGTCCAAAAGTCAGCGATTCCCCCATCTCAGCCCAGAAAGCAGGTAGAACAAGTTTTGTGGTGCCTTTCAGCTGCCTACCGGGGTAGTGTAAAAACTACCAACAGAACTCGTTTCTGGCACCTTCCCCGGTGGAGTTGTGCATGGGGTGTGTTTGGAACATTTTGTCAGCAGCCGAGTCCAAAATTCAGCGATTCCCCATCTCAGCCCAGAAAGCAGGTAGAACAAGTTTTGTGGTGCCTTTCCGCTGCCTACCGGGGTAGTGTAAAAACTACCAACAGAACTCGTTTCTGGCACCTTCCTCGGTGGAGTTGTGCATGGGGTGTGTTTGGAACATTTTGTCACCAGCTGAGTCCAAAATTCAGCGATTCCCCATCTCAGCCCAGAAAGCAGGTAGAACAAGTTTTGTGGTGCCTTTCAGCTGCCTACCGGGGTAGTGTAAAAACTACCAACAGAACTCGTTTCTGGCACCTTCCCCGGTGGAGGTGTGCATGGGGTGTGTTTGGAACATTTTGTCACCAGCCGAGTCCAAAAGTCAGCGATTCCCCATCTCAGCCCAGAAAGCAGGTAGAACAAGTTTTGTGGTGCCTTTCAGCTGCCTACCGGGGTAGTGTAAAAACTACCAACAGAACTCGTTCTGGCACCTTCCCCGGTGGAGTTGTGCATGGGGCTGTGTTTGGAACATTTTGTCACCAGCCGAGTCCAAAATTCAGCGATTCCCCATCTCAGCCCAGAAAGCAGGTAGAACAAGTTTTGTGGTGCCTTTCAGCTGCCTACCGGGGTAGTGTAAAAACTACCAACAGAACTCGTTTCTGGCACCTTCCCCGGTGGAGTTGTGCATGGGGTGTGTTTGGAACATTTTGTCACCAGCCGAGTCCAAAAGTCAGCGATTCCCCATCTCAGCCAGAAAGCAGGTAGAACAAGTTTTGTGGTGCCTTTCAGCTGCCTACCGGGTAGTGTAAAAACTACCAACAGAACTCGTTTCTGGCACCTTCCCCGGTGGAGGTGTGCATGGGGTGTGTTTGGAACATTTTGTCACCAGCCGAGTCCAAAATTCAGCGATTCCCCATCTCTAGCCCAGAAAGCAGGTAGAACAAGTTTTGTGGTGCCTTTCAGCTGCCTACCGGGGTAGTGTAAAAACTACCAACAGAACTCGTTTCTGGCACCTTCCCCGGTGGAGTTGTGCATGGGGTGTGTTTGGAACATTTTGTTACCAGCCGAGACCAAAATTCAGCGATTCCCATCTCAGCCCAGAAAGCAGGTAGAACAAGTTTTGTGGTGCCTTTCAGCTGCCTACCGGGGTAGTGTAAAAACTACCAACAGAACTCGTTTCTGGCACCTTCCCCGGTGGAGTTGTGCATGGGGTGTGTTTGGAACATTTTGTCACCAGCCGAGTCCAAAATTCAGCGATTCCCCATCTCAGCCCAGAAAGCAGGTAGAACAAGTTTGTGGTGCCTTTCAGCTGCCTACCGGGTAGTGTAAAAACTACCAACAGAACTCCTTTCTGGCACCTTCCCCGGTGGAGTTGTGCATGGGGTGTGTTTGGAACATTTTGTCAGCAGCCGAGTCCAAAATTCAGCGATTCCCCATCTCAGCCCGGAAAGCAGGTAGAACAAGTTTTGTGGTGCCTTTCTCTTGCCTACCGGGGTAGTGTAAAAACTACCAACAGAACTCGTTTCTGGCACCTTCCCCGGTGGAGTTGTGCATGGGGTGTGTTTGGAACATTTTGTCACCAGCCGAGTCCAAAATTCAGCGATTCCCCATCTCAGCCCAGAAAGCAGGTAGAACAAGTTTTGTGGTGCCTTTCAGCTGCCTACCGGGGTAGTGTAAAAACTACCAACAGAACTCGTTTCTGGCACCTTCCCCGGTGGAGTTGTGCATGGGGTGTGTTTGGAACATTTTGTCACCAGCCGAGTCCAAAAGTCAGCGATTCCCCATCTCAGCCCAGAAAGCAGGTAGAACAAGTTTTGTGGTGCCTTTCAGCTGCCTACCGGGTAGTGTAAAAACTACCAACAGAACTCGTTTCTGGCACCCTTCCCCGGTGGAGTTGTGCATGGGGTGTGTTTGGAACATTTTGTCAGCAGCCGAGTCCAAAATTCAGCGATTCCCCATCTCAGCCCAGAAAGCAGGTAGAACAAGTTTTGTGGTGCCTTTCAGCTGCCTACCGGGGTAGTGTAAAAACTACCAACAGAACTCCTTTCTGGCACCTTCCCCGGTGGAGTTGTGCATGGGGTGTGTTTGGAACATTTTGTCACCAGCCGAGTCCAAAATTCAGCGATTCCCCATCTCAGCCCAGAAAGCAGGTAGAACAAGTTTTGTGGTGCCTTTCAGCTGCCCTACCGGGGTAGTGTAAAAACTACCAACAGAACTCCTTTCTGGCACCTTCCCCGGTGGAGTTGTGCATGGGGTGTGTTTGGAACATTTTGTCACCAGCCGAGTCCAAAATTCAGCGATTCCCCATCTCAGCCCAGAAAGCAGGTAGAACAAGTTTTGTGGTGCCTTTCAGCTGCCTACCGGGGTAGTGTAAAAACTACCAACAGAACTCGTTTCTGGCACCTTCCCCGGTGGAGTTGTGCATGGGGTGTGTTTGGAACATTTTGTCACCAGCCGAGTCCAAAATTCAGCGATTCCCCATCTCAGCCCAGAAAGCAGGTAGCACAAGTTTTGTGGTGCCTTTCAGCTGCCTACCGGGGTAGTGTAAAAACTACCAACAGAACTCGTTTCTGGCACCTTCCCCGGTGGAGTTGTGCATGGGGTGTGTTTGGAACATTTTGTCACCAGCCGAGTCCAAAATTCAGCGATTCCCCATCTCAGCCCAGAAAGCAGGTAGCACAAGTTTTGTGGTGCCTTTCAGCTGCCTACCGGGGTAGTGTAAAAACTACCAACAGAACTCGTTTCTGGCACCTTCCCCGGTGGAGTTGTGCATGGGGTGTGTTTGGAACATTTTGTCACCAGCCGAGTCCAAAAGTCAGCGATTCCCCATCTCAGCCCAGAAAGCAGGTAGAACAAGTTTTGTGGTGCCTTTCAGCTGCCTACCGGGGTAGTGTAAAAACTACCAACAGAACTCCTTCTGGCACCTTCCCCGGTGGAGTTGTGCATGGGGTGTGTTTGGAACATTTTGTCACCAGCCGAGTCCAAAAGTCAGCGATTCCCATCTCAGCCCAGAAAGCAGGTAGAACAAGTTTTGTGGTGCCTTTCAGCTGCCTACCGGGGTAGTGTAAAAACTACCAACAGAACTCGTTTCTGGCACCTTCCCCGGTGGAGTTGTGCATGGGGTGTGTTTGGAACATTTGTCACCAGCCGAGTCCAAAATTCAGCGATTCCCCATCTCAGCCCAGAAAGCAGGTAGAACAAGTTTTGTGGTGCCTTTCAGCTGCCTACCGGGGTAGTGTAAAAACTACCAACAGAACTCGTTTCTGGCACCTTCCCCGGTGGAGGTGTGCATGGGGTGTGTTTGGAACATTTTGTCACCAGCCGAGTCCAAAATTCAGCGATTCTCCATCTCAGCCCAGAAAGCAGGTAGAACAAGTTTTGTGGTGCCTTTCAGCTGCCTACCGGGGTAGTGTAAAAACTACCAACAGAACTCGTTTCTGGCACCTTCCCCGGTGGAGTTGTGCATGGGGTGTGTTTGGAACATTTTGTCACCAGCCGAGTCCAAAATTCAGCGATTCCCCATCTCAGCCCAGAAAGCAGGTAGAACAAGTTTTGTGGTGCCTTTCAGCTGCCTACCGGGGTAGTGTAAAAACTACCAACAGAACTCGTTTCTGGCACCTTCCCCGGTGGAGTTGTGCATGGGGTGTGTTTGGAACATTTTGTCACCAGCCGAGTCCAAAATTCAGCGATTCCCCATCTCAGCCCAGAAAGCAGGTAGAACAAGTTTTGTGGTGCCTTTCAGCTGCCTACCGGGGTAGTGTAAAAACTACCAACAGAACTCCTTTCTGGCACCTTCCCCGGTGGAGTTGTGCATGGGGTGTGTTTGGAACATTTTGTCACCAGCCGAGTCCAAAATTCAGCGATTCCCCATCTCAGCCCAGAAAGCAGGTAGAACAAGTTTGTGGTGCCTTTCAGCTGCCTACCGGGGTAGTGTAAAAACTACCAACAGAACTCCTTTCTGGCACCTTCCCCGTGGAGGTGTGCATGGGGTGTGTTTGGAACATTTTGTCACCAGCCGAGTCCAAAATTCAGCGATTCCCCATCTCAGCCCAGAAAGCAGGTAGAACAAGTTTTGTGGTGCCTTTCAGCTGCCTACCGGGGTAGTGTAAAAACTACCAACAGAACTCGTTTCTGGCACCTTCCCCGGTGGAGGTGTGCATGGGGTGTGTTTGGAACATTTTGTCAGCAGCCGAGTCCAAAATTCAGCGATTCCCCATCTCAGCCCAGAAAGCAGGTAGAACAAGTTTTGTGGTGCCTTTCAGCTGCCTACCGGGGTAGTGTAAAAACTACCAACAGAACTCGTTTCTGGCACCTTCCCCGGTGGAGTTGTGCATGGGGTGTGTTTGGAACATTTTGTCACCAGCCGAGTCCAAAATTCAGCGATTCCCCATCTCAGCCCAGAAAGCAGGTAGCACAAGTTTTGTGGTGCCTTTCAGCTGCCTACCGGGGTAGTGTAAAAACTACCAACAGAACTCGTTTCTGGCACCTTCCCCGGTGGAGTTGTGCATGGGGTGTGTTTGGAACATTTTGTCACCAGCCGAGTCCAAAATTCAGCGATTCCCCATCTCAGCCCAGAAAGCATGTAGCACAAGTTTTGTGGTGCCTTCAGCTGCCTACCGGGGTAGTGTAAAAACTACCAACAGAACTCGTTTCTGGCACCTTCCCCGGTGGAGTTGTGCATGGGGTGTGTTTGGAACATTTTGTCACCAGCCGAGTCCAAAATTCAGCGATTCCCCATCTCAGCCCAGAAAGCAGGTAGAACAAGTTTTGTGGTGCCTTTCAGCTGCCTACCGGGGTAGTGTAAAAACTACCAACAGAACTCCTTTCTGGCACCTTCCCCGGTGGAGTTGTGCATGGGGTGTGTTTGGAACATTTGTCACCAGCCGAGTCCAAAAGTCAGCGATTCCCCATCTCAGCCCAGAAAGCAGGTAGAACAAGTTTTGTGGTGCCTTTCAGCTGCCTACCGGGGTAGTGTAAAAACTACCAACAGAACTCGTTTCTGGCACCTTCCCCGGTGGAGTTGTGCATGGGGGTGTGTTTGGAACATTTTGTCACCAGCCGAGTCCAAAATTCAGCGATTCCCCATCTCAGCCCGAAAGCAGGTAGAACAAGTTTTGTGGTGCCTTTCAGCTGCCTACCGGGGTAGTGTAAAAACTACCAACAGAACTCGTTTCTGGCACCTTCCCCCGGTGGAGTTGTGCATGGGGTGTGTTTGGAACATTTTGTCAGCAGCCGAGTCCAAAATTCAGCGATTCCCCATCTCAGCCCAGAAAGCAGGTAGAACAAGTTTTGTGGTGCCTTTCAGCTGCCTACCGGGGTAGTGTAAAAACTACCAACAGAACTCATTTCTGGCACCTTCCCCGGTGGAGTTGTGCATGGGGTGTGTTTGGAACATTTTGTCAGCAGCCGAGTCCAAAATTCAGCGATTCCCCATCTCAGCCCAGAAAGCAGGTAGAACAAGTTTTGTGGTGCCTTTCAGCTGCCTACCGGGGTAGTGTAAAAACTACCAACAGAACTCCTTTCTGGCACCTTCCCCGGTGGAGTTGTGCATGGGGTGTGTTTGGAACATTTTGTCACCAGCCGAGTCCAAAAGTCAGCCGTTCCCCATCTCAGCCCAGAAAGCAGGTAGAACAAGTTTTGTGGTGCCTTTCAGCTGCCTACCGGGGTAGTGTAAAAACTACCAACAGAACTCGTTTCTGGCACCTTCCCCGGTGGAGTTGTGCATGGGGTGTGTTTGGAACATTTTGTCACCAGCCGAGTCCAAAATTCAGCGATTCCCCATCTCAGCCCAGAAAGCAGGTAGAACAAGTTTTGTGGTGCCTTTCTGCTGCCTACCGGGGTAGTGTAAAAACTACCAACAGAACTCGTTTCTGGCACCTTCCCCGGTGGAGTTGTGCATGGGGTGTGTTTGGAACATTTTGTCACCAGCCGAGTCCAAAATTCAGCGATTCCCCATCTCAGCCCAGAAAGCAGGTAGAACAAGTTTTGTGGTGCCTTTCAGCTGCCTACCGGGGAAGTGTAAAAACTACCAACAGAACTCGTTTCTGGCACCTTCCCCGGTGGAATTGTGCATGGGGTGTGTTTGGAACATTTTGTCACCAGCCGAGTCCAAAATTCAGCGATTCCCCATCTCAGCCCAGAAAGCAGGTAGAACAAGTTTTGTGGTGCCTTTCAGCTGCCTACCGGGGTAGTGTAAAAACTACCAACAGAACTCCTTTCTGGCACCTTCCCCGGTGGAGTTGTGCATGGGGTGTGTTTGGAACATTTGTCACCAGCCGAGTCCAAAATTCAGCGATTCCCCATCTCAGCCCAGAAAGCAGGTAGAACAAGTTTTGTGGTGCCTTTCTCTTGCCTACCGGGGTAGTGTAAAAACTACCAACAGAACTCGTTTCTGGCACCTTCCCCGGTGGAGTTGTGCATGGGGTGTGTTTGGAACATTTTGTCACCAGCCGAGTCCAAAATTCAGCGATTCCCCATCTCAGCCCAGAAAGCAGGTAGAACAAGTTTTGTGGTGCCTTTCAGCTGCCTACCGGGGTAGTGTAAAAACTACCAACAGAACTCGTTTCTGGCACCTCCCCGGTGGAGTTGTGCATGGGGTGTGTTTGGAACATTTTGTCACCAGCCGAGTCCAAAATTCAGCGATTCCCCATCTCAGCCCAGAAAGCAGGTAGAACAAGTTTTGTGGTGCCTTTCTCTTGCCTACCGGGGTAGTGTAAAAACTACCAACAGAACTCGTTTCTGGCACCTTCCCCCGGTGGAGGTGTGCATGGGGTGTGTTTGGAACATTTTGTCAGCAGCCGAGTCAAAATTCAGCGATTCCCGTCTCAGCCCAGAAAGCAGGTAGAACAAGTTTTGTGGTGCCTTTCAGCTGCCTACCGGGGTAGTGTAAAAACTACCAACAGAACTCGTTTCTGGCACCTTCCCCGGTGGAGTTGTGCATGGGGTGTGGTTGGAACATTTTGTCACCAGCCGAGTCCAAAAGTCAGCGATTCCCCATCTCAGCCCAGAAAGCAGGTAGAACAAGTTTTGTGGTGCCTTTCAGCTGCCTACCGGGGTAGTGTAAAAACTACCAACAGAACTCGTTTCTGGCACCTTCCCCGGTGGAGTTGTGCATGGGGTGTGTTTGGAACATTTTGTCACCAGCCGAGTCCAAAATTCAGCGATTCCCATCTCAGCCCAGAAAGCAGGTAGAACAAGTTTTGTGGTGCCTTTCAGCTGCCTACCGGGGTAGTGTAAAAACTACCAACAGACTCGTTTCTGGCACCTTCCCCGGTGGAGTTGTGCATGGGGTGTGTTTGGAACATTTTGTCACCAGCCGAGTCCAAAATTCAGCGATTCCCCATCTCAGCCCAGAAAGCAGGTAGAACAAGTTTTGTGGTGCCTTTCAGCTGCCTACCGGGGTAGTGTAAAAACTACCAACAGAACTCGTTTCTGGCACCTTCCCCGGTGGAGTTGTGCATGGGGTGTGTTTGGAACATTTTGTCACCAGCCGAGTCCAAAATTCAGTGATTCCCCATCTCAGCCCAGAAAGCAGGTAGAACAAGTTTTGTGGTGCCTTTCAGCTGCCTACCGGGGTAGTGTAAAAAACTACCAACAGAACTCGTTTCTGGCACCTTCCCCGGTGGAGTTGTGCATGGGGTGTGTTTGGAACATTTTGTCACCAGCCGAGTCCAAAATTCAGCGATTCCCCATCTCAGCCCAGAAAGCAGGTAGAACAAGTTTTGTGGTGCCTTTCAGCTGCCTACCGGGGTAGTGTAAAAACTACCAACAGAACTCATTTCTGGCACCTTCCCCGGTGGAGTTGTGCATGGGGTGTGTTTGGAACATTTTGTCACCAGCCGAGTCCAAAATTCAGCGATTCCCCATCTCAGCCCAGAAAGCAGGTAGAACAAGTTTTGTGGTGCCTTTCTCTTGCCTACCGGGGTAGTGTAAAAACTACCAACAGAACTCGTTTCTGGCACCTTCCCCGGTGGAGGTGTGCATGGGGTGTGTTTGGAACATTTTTGTCACCAGCCGAGTCCAAAATTCAGCGATTCCCCATCTCAGCCCAGAAAGCAGGTAGAACAAGTTTTGTGGTGCCTTTCAGCTGCCTACCGGGGTAGTGTAAAAACTACCAACAGAACTCGTTTCTGGCACCTTCCCCGGTGGAGTTGTGCATGGGGTGTGTTTGGAACATTTTGTCACCAGCCGAGTCCAAAATTCAGCGATTCCCCATCTCAGCCCAGAAAGCAGGTAGAACAAGTTTTGTGGTGCCTTTCTCTTGCCTACCGGGGTAGTGTAAAAACTACCAACAGAACTCGTTTCTGGCACCTTCCCCGGTGGAGGTGTGCATGGGGGTGTGTTTGGAACATTTTGTCAGCAGCCGAGTCCAAAATTCAGCGATTCCCCGTCTCAGCCCAGAAAGCAGGTAGAACAAGTTTTGTGGTGCCTTTCAGCTGCCTACCGGGGTAGTGTAAAAACTACCAACAGAACTCGTTTCTGGCACCTTCCCCGGTGGAGTTGTGCATGGGGTGTGTTTGGAACATTTTGTCACCAGCCGAGTCCAAAAGTCAGCGATTCCCCATCTCAGCCCAGAAAGCAGGTAGAACAAGTTTTGTGGTGCCTTTCAGCTGCCTACCGGGGTAGTGTAAAAACTACCAACAGAACTCGTTTCTGGCACCTTCCCCGGTGGAGTTGTGCATGGGGTGTGTTTGGAACATTTTGTCACCAGCCGAGTCCAAAATCAGCGATTCCCCATCTCAGCCCAGAAAGCAGGGTAGAACAAGTTTTGTGGTGCCTTTCAGCTGCCTACCGGGGTAGTGTAAAAACTACCAACAGAACTCGTTTCTGGCACCTTCCCCGGTGGAGTTGTGCATGGGGTGTGTTTGGAACATTTTGTCACCAGCCGAGTCCAAAATTCAGCGATTCCCCATCTCAGCCCAGAAAGCAGGTAGAACAACTTTTGTGGTGCCTTTCAGCTGCCTACCGGGGTAGTGTAAAAACTACCAACAGAACTCGTTTCTGGCACCTTCCCCGGTGGAGTTGTGCATGGGGTGTGTTTGGAACATTTTGTCACCAGCCGAGTCCAAAATTCAGTGATTCCCCATCTCAGCCCAGAAAGCAGGTAGAACAAGTTTTGTGGTGCCTTTCAGCTGCCTACGGGGTAGTGTAAAAACTACCAACAGAACTCGTTTCTGGCACCTTCCCCGGTGGAGTTGTGCATGGGGTGTGTTTGGAACATTTTGTCACCAGCCGAGTCCAAAATTCAGCGATTCCCCATCTCAGCCCAGAAAGCAGGTAGAACAAGTTTTGTGGTGCCTTTCAGCTGCCTACCGGGGTAGTGTAAAAACTACCAACAGAACTCATTTCTGGCACCTTCCCCGGTGGAGTTGTGCATGGGGTGTGTTTGGAACATTTTGTCACCAGCCGAGTCCAAAAATTCAGCGATTCCCCATCTCAGCCCAGAAAGCAGGTAGAACAAGTTTTGTGGTGCCTTTCTCTTGCCTACCGGGGTAGTGTAAAAACTACCAACAGAACTCGTTTCTGGCACCTTCCCCGGTGGAGTTGTGCATGGGGTGTGTTTGGAACATTTTGTCACCAGCCGAGTCCAAAATTCAGCGATTCCCCATCTCAGCCCAGAAAGCAGGTAGAACAAGTTTTGTGGTGCCTTTCAGCTGCCTACCGGGGTAGTGTAAAAACTACCAACAGAACTCGTTTCTGGCACCTTCCCCGGTGGAGTTGTGCATGGGGTGTGTTTGGAACATTTTGTCACCAGCCGAGTCCAAAATTCAGCGATTCCCCATCTCAGCCCAGAAAGCAGGTAGAACAAGTTTTGTGGTGCCTTTCAGCTGCCTACCGGGGTAGTGTAAAAACTACCAACAGAACTCGTTTCTGGCACCTTCCCCGGTGGAGTTGTGCATGGGGTGTGTTTGGAACATTTTGTCACCAGCCGAGTCCAAAATTCAGCGATTCCCCATCTCAGCCCAGAAAGCAGGTAGAACAAGTTTTGTGGTGCCTTTCAGCTGCCTACCGGGGTAGTGTAAAAACTACCAACAGAACTCGTTTCTGGCACCTTCCCCGGTGGAGTTGTGCATGGGGTGTGTTTGGAACATTTTGTCACCAGCCGAGTCGAAAATTCAGCGATTCCCCATCTCAGACCAGAAAGCAGGTAGAACAAGTTTTGTGGTGCCTTTCAGCTGCCTACCGGGGTAGTGTAAAAACTACCAACAGAAACTCGTTTCTGGCACCTTCCCCGGTGGAGTTGTGCATTGGGTGTGTTTGGAACATTTTGTCAGCAGCTGAGTCCAAAATTCAGCGATTCCCCATCTCAGCCCAGAAAGCAGGTAGAACAAGTTTTGTGGTGCCTTTCAGCTGCCTACCGGGGTAGTGTAAAAACTACCAACAGAACTCGTTTCTGGCACCTTCCCCGGTGGAGTTGTGCATGGGGTGTGTTTGGAACATTTTGTCACCAGCCGAGTCCAAAATTCAGCGATTCCCCATCTCAGCCCAGAAAGCAGGTAGAACAAGTTTTGTGGTGCCTTTCAGCTGCCTACCGGGGTAGTGTAAAAACTACCAACAGAACTCGTTTCTGGCACCTTCCCCGGTGGAGTTGTGCATGGGGTGTGTTTGGAACATTTTGTCACCAGCCGAGTCCAAAATTCAGCGATTCCCCATCTCAGCCCAGAAAGCAGGTAGAACAAGTTTTGTGGTGCCTTTCAGCTGCCTACCGGGGTAGTGTAAAAACTACCAACAGAACTCGTTTCTGGCACCTTCCCCGGTGGAGTTGTGCATGGGGTGTGTTTGGAACATTTTGTCACCAGCCGAGTCCAAAATTCAGCGATTCCCCATCTCAGCCCAGAAAGCAGGTAGAACAAGTTTTGTGGTGCCTTTCAGCTGCCTACCGGGGTAGTGTAAAAACTACCAACAGAACTCGTTTCTGGCACCTTCCCCGGTGGAGTTGTGCATGGGGTGTGTTTGGAACATTTTGTCACCAGCCGAGTCCAAAAGTCAGCGATTCCCCATCTCAGCCCAGAAAGCATGTAGCACAAGTTTTGTGGTGCCTTTCAGCTGCCTACCGGGGTAGTGTAAAAACTACCAACAGAACTCGTTTCTGGCACCTTCCCCGGTGGAGTTGTGCATGGGGTGTGTTTGGAACATTTTGTCACCAGCCGAGTCCAAAAGTCAGCGATTCCCCATCTCAGCCCAGAAAGCAGGTAGAACAAGTTTTGTGGTGCCTTTCAGCTGCCAACCGGGGTACTGTAAAAACTACCAACAGAACTCCTTTCTGGCACCTTCCCCGGTGGAGTTGTGCATGGGGTGTGTTTGGAACATTTTGTCACCAGCCGAGTCCAAAAGTCAGCGATTCCCCATCTCAGCCCAGAAAGCAGGTAGAACAAGTTTTGTGGTGCCTTTCAGCTGCCTACCGGGGTAGTGTAAAAACTACCAACAGAACTCGTTTCTGGCACCTTCCCCGGTGGAGTTGTGCATGGGGTGTGTTTGGAACATTTTGTCACCAGCCGAGTCCAAAATTCAGCGATTCCCCATCTCAGCCCAGAAAGCAGGTAGAACAAGTTTTGTGGTGCCTTTCTCTTGCCTATCGGGGTAGTGTAAAAACTACCAACAGAACTCGTTTCTGGCACCTTCCCCGGTGGAGTTGTGCATGGGGTGTGTTTGGAACATTTTGTCACCAGCCGAGTCCAAAACTCAGCGATTCCCCATCTCAGCCCAGAAAGCAGGTAGAACAAGTTTTGTGGTGCCTTTCAGCTGCCTACCGGGGTAGTGTAAAAACTACCAACAGAACTCGTTTCTGGCACCTTCCCCGGTGGAGTTGTGCATGGGGTGTGTTTGGAACATTTTGTCACCAGCCGAGTCCAAAATTCAGCGATTCCCCATCTCAGCCCAGAAAGCAGGTAGAACAAGTTTTGTGGTGCCTTTCCGCTGCCTACCGGGGTAGTGTAAAAACTACCAACAGAACTCGTTTCTGGCACCTTCCCCGGTGGAGTTGTGCATGGGGTGTGTTTGGAACATTTTGTCACCAGCCGAGTCCAAAAGTCAGCGATTCCCCATCTCAGCCCAGAAAGCAGGTAGAACAAGTTTTGTGGTGCCTTTCAGCTGCCTACCGGGGTAGTGTAAAAACTACCAACAGAACTCGTTTCTGGCACCTTCCCCGGTGGAGTTGTGCATGGGGTGTGTTTGGAACATTTTGTCACCAGCCGAGTCCAAAATTCAGCGATTCCCCATCTCAGCCCAGAAAGCAGGTAGAACAAGTTTTGTGGTGCCTTTCAGCTGCCTACCGGGGTAGTGTAAAAACTACCAACAGAACTCGTTTCTGGCACCTTCCCCGGTGGAGTTGTGCATGGGGTGTGTTTGGAACATTTTGTCACCAGCCGAGTCCAAAATTCAGCGATTCCCCATCTCAGCCCAGAAAGCAGGTAGAACAAGTTTTGTGGTGCCTTTCAGCTGCCTACCGGGGTAGTGTAAAAACTACCAACAGAACTCGTTTCTGGCACCTTCCCCGGTGGAGTTGTGCATGGGGTGTGTTTGGAACATTTTGTCACCAGCCGAGTCCAAAATTCAGCGATTCCCCATCTCAGCCCAGAAAGCAGGTAGAAAAACTTTTGTGGTGCCTTTCAGCTGCCTACCGGGGTAGTGTAAAAACTACCAACAGAACTCCTTTCTGGCACCTTCCCCGGTGGAGTTGTGCATGGGGTGTGTTTGGAACATTTTGTCACCAGCCGAGTCCAAAAGTCAGCGATTCCCCATCTCAGCCCAGAAAGCAGGTAGAACAAGTTTTGTGGTGCCTTTCAGCTGCCTACCGGGGTAGTGTAAAAACTACCAACAGAACTCGTTTCTGGCACCTTCCCCGGTGGAGTTGTGCATGGGGTGTGTTTGGAACATTTTGTCACCAGCCGAGTCCAAAATTCAGCGATTCCCCATCTCAGCCCAGAAAGCAGGTAGAACAAGTTTTGTGGTGCCTTTCCGCTGCCTACCGGGGTAGTGTAAAAACTACCAACAGAACTCGTTTCTGGCACCTTCCCCGGTGGAGTTGTGCATGGGGTGTGTTTGGAACATTTTGTCAGCAGCCGAGTCCAAAATTCAGCGATTCCCCATCTCAGCCCAGAAAGCAGGTAGAACAAGTTTTGTGGTGCCTTTCAGCTGCCTACCGGGGTACTGTAAAAACTACCAACAGAACTCGTTTCTGGCACCTTCCCCGGTGGAGTTGTGCATGGGGTGTGTTTGGAACATTTTGTCACCAGCCGAGTCCAAAATTCAGCGATTCCCCATCTCAGCCCAGAAAGCAGGTAGAACAAGTTTTGTGGTGCCTTTCAGCTGCCTACCGGGGTACTGTAAAAACTACCAACAGAACTCGTTTCTGGCACCTTCCCCGGTGGAGTTGTGCATGGGGTGTGTTTGGAACATTTTGTCACCAGCCGAGTCCAAAATTCAGCGATTCCCCATCTCAGCCCGGAAAGCATGTAGCACAAGTTTTGTGGTGCCTTTCAGCTGCCTACCGGGGTAGTGTAAAAACTACCAACAGAACTCGTTTCTGGCACCTTCCCCGGTGGAGTTGTGCATGGGGTGTGTTTGGAACATTTTGTCACCAGCCGAGTCCAAAATTCAGCGATTCCCCATCTCAGCCCAGAAAGCAGGTAGAACAAGTTTTGTGGTGCCTTTCCGCTGCCTACCGGGGTAGTGTAAAAACTACCAACAGAACTCGTTTCTGGCACCTTCCCCGGTGGAGTTGTGCATGGGGTGTGTTTGGAACATTTTGTCACCAGCCGAGTCCAAAAGTCAGCGATTCCCCATCTCAGCCCAGAAAGCAGGTAGAACAAGTTTTGTGGTGCCTTTCAGCTGCCTACCGGGGTAGTGTAAAAACTACCAACAGAACTCGTTTCTGGCACCTTCCCCGGTGGAGTTGTGCATGGGGTGTGTTTGGAACATTTTGTCACCAGCCGAGTCCAAAATTCAGCGATTCCCCATCTCAGCCCAGAAAGCAGGTAGAACAAGTTTTGTGGTGCCTTTCAGCTGCCTACCGGGGTAGTGTAAAAACTACCAACAGAACTCCTTTCTGGCACCTTCCCCGGTGGAGTTGTGCATGGGGTGTGTTTGGAACATTTTGTCACCAGCCGAGTCCAAAATTCAGCGATTCCCCATCTCAGCCCAGAAAGCAGGTAGAACAAGTTTTGTGGTGCCTTTCAGCTGCCTACCGGGGTACTGTAAAAACTACCAACAGAACTCGTTTCTGGCACCTTCCCCGGTGGAGTTGTGCATGGGGTGTGTTTGGAACATTTTGTCACCAGCCGAGTCCAAAATTCAGCGATTCCCCATCTCAGCCCGGAAAGCATGTAGCACAAGTTTTGTGGTGCCTTTCAGCTGCCTACCGGGGTAGTGTAAAAACTACCAACAGAACTCCTTTCTGGCACCTTCCCCGGTGGAGTTGTGCATGGGGTGTGTTTGGAACATTTTGTCACCAGCCGAGTCCAAAAGTCAGCGATTCCCCATCTCAGCCCAGAAAGCAGGTAGAACAAGTTTTGTGGTGCCTTTCAGCTGCCTACCGGGGTAGTGTAAAAACTACCAACAGAACTCGTTTCTGGCACCTTCCCCGGTGGAGTTGTGCATGGGGTGTGTTTGGAACATTTTGTCACCAGCCGAGTCCAAAATTCAGCGATTCCCCATCTCAGCCCAGAAAGCAGGTAGAACAAGTTTTGTGGTGCCTTTCCGCTGCCTACCGGGGTAGTGTAAAAACTACCAACAGAACTCGTTTCTGGCACCTTCCCCGGTGGAGTTGTGCATGGGGTGTGTTTGGAACATTTTGTCAGCAGCCGAGTCCAAAATTCAGCGATTCCCCATCTCAGCCCAGAAAGCAGGTAGAACAAGTTTTGTGGTGCCTTTCAGCTGCCTACCGGGGTACTGTAAAAACTACCAACAGAACTCGTTTCTGGCACCTTCCCCGGTGGAGTTGTGCATGGGGTGTGTTTGGAACATTTTGTCACCAGCCGAGTCCAAAATTCAGCGATTCCCCATCTCAGCCCAGAAAGCAGGTAGAACAAGTTTTGTGGTGCCTTTCAGCTGCCTACCGGGGTACTGTAAAAACTACCAACAGAACTCGTTTCTGGCACCTTCCCCGGTGGAGTTGTGCATGGGGTGTGTTTGGAACATTTTGTCACCAGCCGAGTCCAAAATTCAGCGATTCCCCATCTCAGCCCGGAAAGCATGTAGCACAAGTTTTGTGGTGCCTTTCAGCTGCCTACCGGGGTAGTGTAAAAACTACCAACAGAACTCGTTTCTGGCACCTTCCCCGGTGGAGTTGTGCATGGGGTGTGTTTGGAACATTTTGTCACCAGCCGAGTCCAAAATTCAGCGATTCCCCATCTCAGCCCAGAAAGCAGGTAGAACAAGTTTTGTGGTGCCTTTCAGCTGCCTACCGGGGTAGTGTAAAAACTACCAACAGAACTCGTTTCTGGCACCTTCCCCGGTGGAGTTGTGCATGGGGTGTGTTTGGAACATTTTGTCACCAGCCGAGTCCAAAATTCAGCGATTCCCCATCTCAGCCCAGAAAGCAGGTAGAACAAGTTTTGTGGTGCCTTTCCGCTGCCTACCGGGGTAGTGTAAAAACTACCAACAGAACTCGTTTCTGGCACCTTCCCCGGTGGAGTTGTGCATGGGGTGTGTTTGGAACATTTTGTCAGCAGCCAAGTCCAAAATTCAGCGATTCCCCATCTCAGCCCAGAAAGCAGGTAGAACAAGTTTTGTGGTGCCTTTCAGCTGCCTACCGGGGGTAGTGTAAAAACTACCAACAGAACTCGTTTCTGGCACCTTCCCCGGTGGAGTTGTGCATGGGGTGTGTTTGGAACATTTTGTCACCAGCCGAGTCCAAAATTCAGCGATTCCCCATCTCAGCCCAGAAAGCAGGTAGAACAAGTTTTGTGGTGCCTTTCAGCTGCCTACCGGGGTAGTGTAAAAACTACCAACAGAACTCGTTTCTGGCACCTTCCCCGGTGGAGTTGTGCATGGGGTGTGTTTGGAACATTTTGTCACCAGCCGAGTCCAAAATTCAGCGATTCCCCATCTCAGCCCAGAAAGCAGGTAGAACAAGTTTTGTGGTGCCTTTCAGCTGCCTACCGGGGTAGTGTAAAAACTACCAACAGAACTCGTTTCTGGCACCTTCCCCGGTGGAGTTGTGCATGGGGTGTGTTTGGAACATTTTGTCACCAGCCGAGTCCAAAAGTCAGCGATTCCCCATCTCAGCCCAGAAAGCAGGTAGAACAAGTTTTGTGGTGCCTTTCAGCTGCCTACCGGGGTAGTGTAAAAACTACCAACAGAACTCGTTTCTGGCACCTTCCCCGGTGGAGTTGTGCATGGGGTGTGTTTGGAACATTTTGTCAGCAGCCGAGTCCAAAATTCAGCGATTCCCCATCTCAGCCCGGAAAGCAGGTAGAACAAGTTTTGTGGTGCCTTTCTCTTGCCTACCGGGGTAGTGTAAAAACTACCAACAGAACTCGTTTCTGGCACCTTCCCCGGTGGAGTTGTGCATGGGGTGTGTTTGGAACATTTTGTCACCAGCCGAGTCCAAAATTCAGCGATTCCCCATCTCAGCCCAGAAAGCAGGTAGAACAAGTTTTGTGGTGCCTTTCAGCTGCCTACCGGGGTAGTGTAAAAACTACCAACAGAACTCGTTTCTGGCACCTTCCCCGGTGGAGTTGTGCATGGGGTGTGTTTGGAACATTTTGTCACCAGCCGAGTCCAAAATTCAGCGATTCCCCATCTCAGCCCAGAAAGCAGGTAGAACAAGTTTTGTGGTGCCTTTCAGCTGCCTACCGGGGTAGTGTAAAAACTACCAACAGAACTCGTTTCTGGCACCTTCCCCGGTGGAGTTGTGCATGGGGTGTGTTTGGAACATTTTGTCACCAGCCGAGTCCAAAATTCAGCGATTCCCCATCTCAGCCCAGAAAGCAGGTAGAACAAGTTTTGTGGTGCCTTTCCGCTGCCTACCGGGGTAGTGTAAAAACTACCAACAGAACTCGTTTCTGGCACCTTCCCCGGTGGAGTTGTGCATGGGGTGTGTTTGGAACATTTTGTCAGCAGCCGAGTCCAAAATTCAGCGATTCCCCATCTCAGCCCAGAAAGCAGGTAGAACAAGTTTTGTGGTGCCTTTCAGCTGCCTACCGGGGTACTGTAAAAACTACCAACAGAACTCGTTTCTGGCACCTTCCCCGGTGGAGTTGTGCATGGGGTGTGTTTGGAACATTTTGTCACCAGCCGAGTCCAAAATTCAGCGATTCCCCATCTCAGCCCAGAAAGCAGGTAGAACAAGTTTTGTGGTGCCTTTCAGCTGCCTACCGGGGTACTGTAAAAACTACCAACAGAACTCGTTTCTGGCACCTTCCCCGGTGGAGTTGTGCATGGGGTGTGTTTGGAACATTTTGTCACCAGCCGAGTCCAAAATTCAGCGATTCCCCATCTCAGCCCGGAAAGCATGTAGCACAAGTTTTGTGGTGCCTTTCAGCTGCCTACCGGGGTAGTGTAAAAACTACCAACAGAACTCGTTTCTGGCACCTTCCCCGGTGGAGTTGTGCATGGGGTGTGTTTGGAACATTTTGTCACCAGCCGAGTCCAAAATTCAGCGATTCCCCATCTCAGCCCAGAAAGCAGGTAGAACAAGTTTTGTGGTGCCTTTCAGCTGCCTACCGGGGTAGTGTAAAAACTACCAACAGAACTCGTTTCTGGCACCTTCCCCGGTGGAGTTGTGCATGGGGTGTGTTTGGAACATTTTGTCAGCAGCCGAGTCCAAAATTCAGCGATTCCCCATCTCAGCCCAGAAAGCAGGTAGAACAAGTTTTGTGGTGCCTTTCAGCTGCCTACCGGGGTAGTGTAAAAACTACCAACAGAACTCGTTTCTGGCACCTTCCCCGGTGGAGTTGTGCATGGGGTGTGTTTGGAACATTTTGTCACCAGCCGAGTCCAAAATTCAGCGATTCCCCATCTCAGCCCAGAAAGCAGGTAGAACAAGTTTTGTGGTGCCTTTCAGCTGCCTACCGGGGTAGTGTAAAAACTACCAACAGAACTCGTTTCTGGCACCTTCCCCGGTGGAGTTGTGCATGGGGTGTGTTTGGAACATTTTGTCACCAGCCGAGTCCAAAATTCAGCGATTCCCCATCTCAGCCCAGAAAGCAGGTAGAACAAGTTTTGTGGTGCCTTTCAGCTGCCTACCGGGGTAGTGTAAAAACTACCAACAGAACTCGTTTCTGGCACCTTCCCCGGTGGAGTTGTGCATGGGGTGTGTTTGGAACATTTTGTCACCAGCCGAGTCCAAAAGTCAGCGATTCCCCATCTCAGCCCAGAAAGCAGGTAGAACAAGTTTTGTGGTGCCTTTCAGCTGCCTACCGGGGTAGTGTAAAAACTACCAACAGAACTCGTTTCTGGCACCTTCCCCGGTGGAGTTGTGCATGGGGTGTGTTTGGAACATTTTGTCAGCAGCCGAGTCCAAAATTCAGCGATTCCCCATCTCAGCCCGGAAAGCAGGTAGAACAAGTTTTGTGGTGCCTTTCTCTTGCCTACCGGGGTAGTGTAAAAACTACCAACAGAACTCGTTTCTGGCACCTTCCCCGGTGGAGTTGTGCATGGGGTGTGTTTGGAACATTTTGTCAGCAGCCGAGTCCAAAATTCAGCGATTCCCCATCTCAGCCCAGAAAGCAGGTAGAACAAGTTTTGTGGTGCCTTTCAGCTGCCTACCGGGGGTAGTGTAAAAACTACCAACAGAACTCGTTTCTGGCACCTTCCCCGGTGGAGTTGTGCATGGGGTGTGTTTGGAACATTTTGTCACCAGCCGAGTCCAAAATTCAGCGATTCCCCATCTCAGCCCAGAAAGCAGGTAGAACAAGTTTTGTGGTGCCTTTCAGCTGCCTACCGGGGTAGTGTAAAAACTACCAACAGAACTCGTTTCTGGCACCTTCCCCGGTGGAGTTGTGCATGGGGTGTGTTTGGAACATTTTGTCACCAGCCGAGTCCAAAATTCAGCGATTCCCCATCTCAGCCCAGAAAGCAGGTAGAACAAGTTTTGTGGTGCCTTTCCGCTGCCTACCGGGGTAGTGTAAAAACTACCAACAGAACTCGTTTCTGGCACCTTCCCCGGTGGAGTTGTGCATGGGGTGTGTTTGGAACATTTTGTCAGCAGCCGAGTCCAAAATTCAGCGATTCCCCATCTCAGCCCAGAAAGCAGGTAGAACAAGTTTTGTGGTGCCTTTCAGCTGCCTACCGGGGTAGTGTAAAAACTACCAACAGAACTCGTTTCTGGCACCTTCCCCGGTGGAGTTGTGCATGGGGTGTGTTTGGAACATTTTGTCACCAGCCGAGTCCAAAATTCAGCGATTCCCCATCTCAGCCCAGAAAGCAGGTAGAACAAGTTTTGTGGTGCCTTTCAGCTGCCTACCGGGGTAGTGTAAAAACTACCAACAGAACTCATTTCTGGCACCTTCCCCGGTGGAGTTGTGCATGGGGTGTGTTTGGAACATTTTGTCACCAGCCGAGTCCAAAATTCAGCGATTCCCCATCTCAGCCCAGAAAGCAGGTAGAACAAGTTTTGTGGTGCCTTTCAGCTGCCTACCGGGGTAGTGTAAAAACTACCAACAGAACTCGTTTCTGGCACCTTCCCCGGTGGAGTTGTGCATGGGGTGTGTTTGGAACATTTTGTCAGCAGCCGAGTCCAAAATTCAGCGATTCCCCATCTCAGCCCGGAAAGCAGGTAGAACAAGTTTTGTGGTGCCTTTCTCTTGCCTACCGGGGTAGTGTAAAAACTACCAACAGAACTCGTTTCTGGCACCTTCCCCGGTGGAGTTGTGCATGGGGTGTGTTTGGAACATTTTGTCAGCAGCCGAGTCCAAAATTCAGCGATTCCCCATCTCAGCCCAGAAAGCAGGTAGAACAAGTTTTGTGGTGCCTTTCTCTTGCCTACCGGGGTAGTGTAAAAACTACCAACAGAACTCGTTTCTGGCACCTTCCCCGGTGGAGTTGTGCATGGGGTGTGTTTGGAACATTTTGTCACCAGCCGAGTCCAAAATTCAGCGATTCCCCATCTCAGCCCAGAAAGCAGGTAGAACAAGTTTTGTGGTGCCTTTCCGCTGCCTACCGGGGTAGTGTAAAAACTACCAACAGAACTCGTTTCTGGCACCTTCCCCGGTGGAGTTGTGCATGGGGTGTGTTTGGAACATTTTGTCAGCAGCCGAGTCCAAAATTCAGCGATTCCCCATCTCAGCCCAGAAAGCAGGTAGAACAAGTTTTGTGGTGCCTTTCAGCTGCCTACCGGGGTACTGTAAAAACTACCAACAGAACTCGTTTCTGGCACCTTCCCCGGTGGAGTTGTGCATGGGGTGTGTTTGGAACATTTTGTCACCAGCCGAGTCCAAAATTCAGCGATTCCCCATCTCAGCCCAGAAAGCAGGTAGAACAAGTTTTGTGGTGCCTTTCAGCTGCCTACCGGGGTAGTGTAAAAACTACCAACAGAACTCGTTTCTGGCACCTTCCCCGGTGGAGTTGTGCATGGGGTGTGTTTGGAACATTTTGTCACCAGCCGAGTCCAAAATTCAGCGATTCCCCATCTCAGCCCAGAAAGCAGGTAGAACAAGTTTTGTGGTGCCTTTCAGCTGCCTACCGGGGTAGTGTAAAAACTACCAACAGAACTCGTTTCTGGCACCTTCCCCGGTGGAGTTGTGCATGGGGTGTGTTTGGAACATTTTGTCACCAGCCGAGTCCAAAATTCAGCGATTCCCCATCTCAGCCCAGAAAGCAGGTAGAACAAGTTTTGTGGTGCCTTTCAGCTGCCTACCGGGGTAGTGTAAAAACTACCAACAGAACTCGTTTCTGGCACCTTCCCCGGTGGAGTTGTGCATGGGGTGTGTTTGGAACATTTTGTCAGCAGCCGAGTCCAAAATTCAGCGATTCCCCATCTCAGCCCGGAAAGCAGGTAGAACAAGTTTTGTGGTGCCTTTCTCTTGCCTACCGGGGTAGTGTAAAAACTACCAACAGAACTCGTTTCTGGCACCTTCCCCGGTGGAGTTGTGCATGGGGTGTGTTTGGAACATTTTGTCACCAGCCGAGTCCAAAATTCAGCGATTCCCCATCTCAGCCCAGAAAGCAGGTAGAACAAGTTTTGTGGTGCCTTTCAGCTGCCTACCGGGGTAGTGTAAAAACTACCAACAGAACTTGTTTCTGGCACCTTCCCCGGTGGAGTTGTGCATGGGGTGTGTTTGGAACATTTTGTCACCAGCCGAGTCCAAAATTCAGCGATTCCCCATCTCAGCCCAGAAAGCAGGTAGAACAAGTTTTGTGGTGCCTTTCAGCTGCCTACCGGGGTAGTGTAAAAACTACCAACAGAACTCGTTTCTGGCACCTTCCCCGGTGGAGTTGTGCATGGGGTGTGTTTGGAACATTTTGTCACCAGCCGAGTCCAAAATTCAGCGATTCCCCATCTCAGCCCAGAAAGCAGGTAGAACAAGTTTTGTGGTGCCTTTCCGCTGCCTACCGGGGTAGTGTAAAAACTACCAACAGAACTCGTTTCTGGCACCTTCCCCGGTGGAGGTGTGCATGGGGTGTGTTTGGAACATTTTGTCAGCAGCCGAGTCCAAAATTCAGCGATTCCCCATCTCAGCCCAGAAAGCAGGTAGAACAAGTTTTGTGGTGCCTTTCAGCTGCCTACCGGGGTAGTGTAAAAACTACCAACAGAACTCGTTTCTGGCACCTTCCCCGGTGGAGTTGTGCATGGGGTGTGTTTGGAACATTTTGTCACCAGCCGAGTCCAAAATTCAGCGATTCCCCATCTCAGCCCAGAAAGCAGGTAGAACAAGTTTTGTGGTGCCTTTCAGCTGCCTACCGGGGTAGTGTAAAAACTACCAACAGAACTCGTTTCTGGCACCTTCCCCGGTGGAGTTGTGCATGGGGTGTGTTTGGAACATTTTGTCACCAGCCGAGTCCAAAATTCAGCGATTCCCCATCTCAGCCCAGAAAGCAGGTAGAACAAGTTTTGTGGTGCCTTTCCGCTGCCTACCGGGGTAGTGTAAAAACTACCAACAGAACTCGTTTCTGGCACCTTCCCCGGTGGAGGTGTGCATGGGGTGTGTTTGGAACATTTTGTCAGCAGCCGAGTCCAAAATTCAGCGATTCCCCATCTCAGCCCAGAAAGCAGGTAGAACAAGTTTTGTGGTGCCTTTCAGCTGCCTACCGGGGTAGTGTAAAAACTACCAACAGAACTCGTTTCTGGCACCTTCCCCGGTGGAGTTGTGCATGGGGTGTGTTTGGAACATTTTGTCAGCAGCCGAGTCCAAAATTCAGCGATTCCCCATCTCAGCCCAGAAAGCAGGTAGAACAAGTTTTGTGGTGCCTTTCTCTTGTCTACCGGGGTACTGTAAAAACTACCAACAGAACTCGTTTCTGGCACCTTCCCCGGTGGAGCTGTGCATGGGGTGTGTTTGGAACATTCTGTCACCAGCCGAGTCCAAAATTCAGCTGTTCCCCATGTCTAGCCCAGGAAGCAGGTAGAACAAGTTTTGTGGTGCCTTTCAGCTGCCAACCGGGGTAGTGTAAAAACTACCAACAGAACTCGTTTCTGGCACCTTCCCCGGTGGAGTTGTGCATGGGGTGTGTTTGGAACATTCTGTCACCAGCCGAGTCCAAAATTCAGCCGTTCCCCATCTCAGCCCAGAAAGCAGGTAGAACAAGTTTTGTGGTGCCTTTCAGCTGCCTACCGGGGTAGTGTAAAAACTACCAACAGAACTCGTTTCTGGCACCTTCCCCGGTGGAGTTGTGCATGGGGTGTGTTTGGAACATTTTGTCAGCAGCCGAGTCCAAAATTCAGCGATTCCCCATCTCAGCCCAGAAAGCAGGTAGAACAAGTTTTGTGGTGCCTTTCAGCTGCCTACCGGGGTAGTGTAAAAACTACCAACAGAACTCGTTTCTGGCACCTTCCCCGGTGGAGTTGTGCATGGGGTGTGTTTGGAACATTTTGTCACCAGCCGAGTCCAAAATTCAGCGATTCCCCATCTCAGCCCAGAAAGCAGGTAGAACAAGTTTTGTGGTGCCTTTCAGCTGCCTACCGGGGTAGTGTAAAAACTACCAACAGAACTCGTTTCTGGCACCTTCCCCGGTGGAGTTGTGCATGGGGTGTGTTTGGAACATTTTGTCAGCAGCCGAGTCCAAAATTCAGCGATTCCCCATCTCAGCCCGGAAAGCAGGTAGAACAAGTTTTGTGGTGCCTTTCTCTTGCCTACCGGGGTAGTGTAAAAACTACCAACAGAACTCGTTTCTGGCACCTTCCCCGGTGGAGTTGTGCATGGGGTGTGTTTGGAACATTTTGTCAGCAGCCGAGTCCAAAATTCAGCGATTCCCCATCTCAGCCCAGAAAGCAGGTAGAACAAGTTTTGTGGTGCCTTTCAGCTGCCTACCGGGGTAGTGTAAAAACTACCAACAGAACTCGTTTCTGGCACCTTCCCCGGTGGAGTTGTGCATGGGGTGTGTTTGGAACATTTTGTCACCAGCCGAGTCGAAAATTCAGCGATTCCCCATCTCAGCCCAGAAAGCAGGTAGAACAAGTTTTGTGGTGCCTTTCAGCTGCCTACCGGGGTAGTGTAAAAACTACCAACAGAACTCGTTTCTGGCACCTTCCCCGGTGGAGTTGTGCATGGGGTGTGTTTGGAACATTTTGTCACCAGCCGAGTCCAAAATTCAGCGATTCCCCATCTCAGCCCAGAAAGCAGGTAGAACAAGTTTTGTGGTGCCTTTCCGCTGCCTACCGGGGTAGTGTAAAAACTACCAACAGAACTCGTTTCTGGCACCTTCCCCGGTGGAGTTGTGCATGGGGTGTGTTTGGAACATTTTGTCACCAGCCGAGTCCAAAAGTCAGCGATTCCCCATCTCAGCCCAGAAAGCAGGTAGAACAAGTTTTGTGGTGCCTTTCAGCTGCCTACCGGGGTAGTGTAAAAACTACCAACAGAACTCGTTTCTGGCACCTTCCCCGGTGGAGTTGTGCATGGGGTGTGTTTGGAACATTTTGTCACCAGCCGAGTCCAAAATTCAGCGATTCCCCATCTCAGCCCAGAAAGCAGGTAGAACAAGTTTTGTGGTGCCTTTCAGCTGCCTACCGGGGTAGTGTAAAAACTACCAACAGAACTCCTTTCTGGCACCTTCCCCGGTGGAGTTGTGCATGGGGTGTGTTTGGAACATTTTGTCAGCAGCCGAGTCCAAAATTCAGCGATTCCCCATCTCAGCCCAGAAAGCAGGTAGAACAAGTTTTGTGGTGCCTTTCAGCTGCCTACCGGGGTAGTGTAAAAACTACCAACAGAACTCGTTTCTGGCACCTTCCCCGGTGGAGTTGTGCATGGGGTGTGTTTGGAACATTTTGTCACCAGCCGAGTCCAAAATTCAGCGATTCCCCATCTCAGCCCAGAAAGCAGGTAGCACAAGTTTTGTGGTGCCTTTCAGCTGCCTACCGGGGTAGTGTAAAAACTACCAACAGAACTCGTTTCTGGCACCTTCCCCGGTGGAGTTGTGCATGGGGTGTGTTTGGAACATTTTGTCACCAGCCGAGTCCAAAATTCAGCGATTCCCCATCTCAGCCCAGAAAGCATGTAGCACAAGTTTTGTGGTGCCTTTCAGCTGCCTACCGGGGTACTGTAAAAACTACCAACAGAACTCGTTTCTGGCACCTTCCCCGGTGGAGTTGTGCATGGGGTGTGTTTGGAACATTTTGTCACCAGCCGAGTCGAAAATTCAGCGATTCCCCATCTCAGCCCAGAAAGCAGGTAGAACAAGTTTTGTGGTGCCTTTCAGCTGCCTACCGGGGTAGTGTAAAAACTACCAACAGAACTCGTTTCTGGCACCTTCCCCGGTGGAGTTGTGCATGGGGTGTGTTTGGAACATTTTGTCACCAGCCGAGTCCAAAATTCAGCGATTCCCCATCTCAGCCCAGAAAGCAGGTAGAACAAGTTTTGTGGTGCCTTTCCGCTGCCTACCGGGGTAGTGTAAAAACTACCAACAGAACTCGTTTCTGGCACCTTCCCCGGTGGAGTTGTGCATGGGGTGTGTTTGGAACATTTTGTCACCAGCCGAGTCCAAAATTCAGCGATTCCCCATCTCAGCCCAGAAAGCAGGTAGAACAAGTTTTGTGGTGCCTTTCAGCTGCCTACCGGGGTAGTGTAAAAACTACCAACAGAACTCGTTTCTGGCACCTTCCCCGGTGGAGTTGTGCATGGGGTGTGTTTGGAACATTTTGTCACCAGCCGAGTCCAAAATTCAGCGATTCCCCATCCCAGCCCAGAAAGCAGGTAGAACAAGTTTTGTGGTGCCTTTCAGCTGCCTACCGGGGTAGTGTAAAAACTACCAACAGAACTCGTTTCTGGCACCTTCCCCGGTGGAGTTGTGCATGGGGTGTGTTTGGAACATTTTGTCACCAGCCGAGTCCAAAATTCAGCGATTCCCCATCTCAGCCCAGAAAGCAGGTAGAACAAGTTTTGTGGTGCCTTTCAGCTGCCTACCGGGGTAGTGTAAAAACTACCAACAGAACTCGTTTCTGGCACCTTCCCCGGTGGAGTTGTGCATGGGGTGTGTTTGGAACATTTTGTCACCAGCCGAGTCGAAAATTCAGCGATTCCCCATCTCAGCCCAGAAAGCAGGTAGAACAAGTTTTGTGGTGCCTTTCAGCTGCCTACCGGGGTAGTGTAAAAACTACCAACAGAACTCGTTTCTGGCACCTTCCCCGGTGGAGTTGTGCATGGGGTGTGTTTGGAACATTTTGTCACCAGCCGAGTCCAAAATTCAGCGATTCCCCATCTCAGCCCAGAAAGCAGGTAGAACAAGTTTTGTGGTGCCTTTCCGCTGCCTACCGGGGTAGTGTAAAAACTACCAACAGAACTCGTTTCTGGCACCTTCCCCGGTGGAGTTGTGCATGGGGTGTGTTTGGAACATTTTGTCACCAGCCGAGTCCAAAAGTCAGCGATTCCCCATCTCAGCCCAGAAAGCAGGTAGAACAAGTTTTGTGGTGCCTTTCAGCTGCCTACCGGGGTAGTGTAAAAACTACCAACAGAACTCGTTTCTGGCACCTTCCCCGGTGGAGTTGTGCATGGGGTGTGTTTGGAACATTTTGTCAGCAGCCGAGTCCAAAATTCAGCGATTCCCCATCTCAGCCCAGAAAGCAGGTAGAACAAGTTTTGTGGTGCCTTTCTCTTGCCTATCGGGGTAGTGTAAAAACTACCAACAGAACTCGTTTCTGGCACCTTCCCCGGTGGAGTTGTGCATGGGGTGTGTTTGGAACATTTTGTCACCAGCCGAGTCCAAAAGTCAGCGATTCCCCATCTCAGCCCAGAAAGCAGGTAGAACAAGTTTTGTGGTGCCTTTCAGCTGCCTACCGGGGTAGTGTAAAAACTACCAACAGAACTCGTTTCTGGCACCTTCCCCGGTGGAGTTGTGCATGGGGTGTGTTTGGAACATTTTGTCAGCAGCCGAGTCCAAAATTCAGCGATTCCCCATCTCAGCCCAGAAAGCAGGTAGAACAAGTTTTGTGGTGCCTTTCTCTTGCCTATCGGGGTAGTGTAAAAACTACCAACAGAACTCGTTTCTGGCACCTTCCCCGGTGGAGTTGTGCATGGGGTGTGTTTGGAACATTTTGTCACCAGCCGAGTCCAAAATTCAGCGATTCCCCATCTCAGCCCAGAAAGCAGGTAGAACAAGTTTTGTGGTGCCTTTCAGCTGCCTACCGGGGTAGTGTAAAAACTACCAACAGAACTCGTTTCTGGCACCTTCCCCGGTGGAGTTGTGCATGGGGTGTGTTTGGAACATTTTGTCACCAGCCGAGTCCAAAATTCAGCGATTCCCCATCTCAGCCCAGAAAGCATGTAGCACAAGTTTTGTGGTGCCTTTCAGCTGCCTACCGGGGTACTGTAAAAACTACCAACAGAACTCGTTTCTGGCACCTTCCCCGGTGGAGTTGTGCATGGGGTGTGTTTGGAACATTTTGTCACCAGCCGAGTCCAAAATTCAGCGATTCCCCATCTCAGCCCAGAAAGCAGGTAGAACAAGTTTTGTGGTGCCTTTCCGCTGCCTACCGGGGTAGTGTAAAAACTACCAACAGAACTCGTTTCTGGCACCTTCCCCGGTGGAGTTGTGCATGGGGTGTGTTTGGAACATTTTGTCACCAGCCGAGTCCAAAAGTCAGCGATTCCCCATCCCAGCCCAGAAGCAGGTAGAACAAGTTTTGTGGTGCCTTTCAGCTGCCTACCGGGGTAGTGTAAAAACTACCAACAGAACTCGTTTCTGGCACCTTCCCCGGTGGAGTTGTGCATGGGGTGTGTTTGGAACATTTTGTCACCAGCCGAGTCCAAAATTCAGCGATTCCCCATCTCAGCCCAGAAAGCAGGTAGAACAAGTTTTGTGGTGCCTTTCAGCTGCCTACCGGGGTAGTGTAAAAACTACCAACAGAACTCGTTTCTGGCACCTTCCCCGGTGGAGTTGTGCATGGGGTGTGTTTGGAACATTTTGTCACCAGCCGAGTCCAAAATTCAGCGATTCCCCATCTCAGCCCAGAAAGCAGGTAGAACAAGTTTTGTGGTGCCTTTCAGCTGCCTACCGGGGGTAGTGTAAAAACTACCAACAGAACTCGTTTCTGGCACCTTCCCCGGTGGAGTTGTGCATGGGGTGTGTTTGGAACATTTTGTCACCAGCCGAGTCCAAAATTCAGCGATTCCCCATCTCAGCCCAGAAAGCAGGTAGCACAAGTTTTGTGGTGCCTTTCAGCTGCCTACCGGGGTAGTGTAAAAACTACCAACAGAACTCGTTTCTGGCACCTTCCCCGGTGGAGTTGTGCATGGGGTGTGTTTGGAACATTTTGTCACCAGCCGAGTCCAAAATTCAGCGATTCCCCATCTCAGCCCAGAAAGCATGTAGCACAAGTTTTGTGGTGCCTTTCAGCTGCCTACCGGGGTACTGTAAAAACTACCAACAGAACTCGTTTCTGGCACCTTCCCCGGTGGAGTTGTGCATGGGGTGTGTTTGGAACATTTTGTCAGCAGCCGAGTCCAAAATTCAGCGATTCCCCATCTCAGCCCAGAAAGCAGGTAGAACAAGTTTTGTGGTGCCTTTCAGCTGCCTACCGGGGTAGTGTAAAAACTACCAACAGAACTCCTTTCTGGCACCTTCCCCGGTGGAGTTGTGCACGGGGTGTGTTTGGAACATTTTGTCACCAGCCGAGTCCAAAATTCAGCGATTCCCCATCTCAGCCCAGAAAGCAGGTAGAACAAGTTTTGTGGTGCCTTTCAGCTGCCTACCGGGGTAGTGTAAAAACTACCAACAGAACTCGTTTCTGGCACCTTCCCCGGTGGAGTTGTGCATGGGGTGTGTTTGGAACATTTTGTCACCAGCCGAGTCCAAAATTCAGCGATTCCCCATCTCAGCCCAGAAAGCAGGTAGCACAAGTTTTGTGGTGCCTTTCAGCTGCCTACCGGGGTAGTGTAAAAACTACCAACAGAACTCGTTTCTGGCACCTTCCCCGGTGGAGTTGTGCATGGGGTGTGTTTGGAACATTTTGTCACCAGCCGAGTCCAAAATTCAGCGATTCCCCATCTCAGCCCAGAAAGCATGTAGCACAAGTTTTGTGGTGCCTTTCAGCTGCCTACCGGGGTAGTGTAAAAACTACCAACAGAACTCGTTTCTGGCACCTTCCCCGGTGGAGTTGTGCATGGGGTGTGTTTGGAACATTTTGTCACCAGCCGAGTCCAAAATTCAGCGATTCCCCATCTCAGCCCAGAAAGCAGGTAGAACAAGTTTTGTGGTGCCTTTCAGCTGCCTACCGGGGTAGTGTAAAAACTACCAACAGAACTCGTTTCTGGCACCTTCCCCGGTGGAGTTGTGCATGGGGTGTGTTTGGAACATTTTGTCACCAGCCGAGTCCAAAATTCAGCGATTCCCCATCTCAGCCCAGAAAGCAGGTAGAACAAGTTTTGTGGTGCCTTTCAGCTGCCTACCGGGGTAGTGTAAAAACTACCAACAGAACTCGTTTCTGGCACCTTCCCCGGTGGAGTTGTGCATGGGGTGTGTTTGGAACATTTTGTCACCAGCCGAGTCCAAAAGTCAGCGATTCCCCATCTCAGCCCGGAAAGCAGGTAGAACAAGTTTTGTGGTGCCTTTCCGCTGCCTACCGGGGTAGTGTAAAAACTACCAACAGAACTCGTTTCTGGCACCTTCCCCGGTGGAGTTGTGCATGGGGTGTGTTTGGAACATTTTGTCAGCAGCCGAGTCGAAAATTCAGCGATTCCCCATCTCAGCCCAGAAAGCAGGTAGAACAAGTTTTGTGGTGCCTTTCAGCTGCCTACCGGGGTAGTGTAAAAACTACCAACAGAACTCATTTCTGGCACCTTCCCCGGTGGAGTTGTGCATGGGGTGTGTTTGGAACATTTTGTCACCAGCAGAGTCCAAAATTCAGCGATTCCCCATCTCAGCCCAGAAAGCAGGTAGAACAAGTTTTGTGGTGCCTTTCAGCTGCCTACCGGGGTAGTGTAAAAACTACCAACAGAACTCCTTTCTGGCACCTTCCCCGGTGGAGTTGTGCATGGGGTGTGTTTGGAACATTTTGTCACCAGCCGAGTCCAAAAGTCAGCGATTCCCCATCTCAGCCCAGAAAGCAGGTAGAACAAGTTTTGTGGTGCCTTTCAGCTGCCTACCGGGGTAGTGTAAAAACTACCAACAGAACTCCTTTCTGGCACCTTCCCCGGTGGAGTTGTGCATGGGGTGTGTTTGGAACATTTTGTCACCAGCCGAGTCCAAAATTCAGCGATTCCCCATCTCAGCCCAGAAAGCAGGTAGAACAAGTTTTGTGGTGCCTTTCAGCTGCCTACCGGGGTAGTGTAAAAACTACCAACAGAACTCGTTTCTGGCACCTTCCCCGGTGGAGTTGTGCATGGGGTGTGTTTGGAACATTTTGTCACCAGCCGAGTCCAAAATTCAGCGATTCCCCATCTCAGCCCAGAAAGCAGGTAGAACAAGTTTTGTGGTGCCTTTCAGCTGCCTACCGGGGTAGTGTAAAAACTACCAACAGAACTCCTTTCTGGCACCTTCCCCGGTGGAGTTGTGCATGGGGTGTGTTTGGAACATTTTGTCACCAGCCGAGTCCAAAAGTCAGCGATTCCCCATCTCAGCCCAGAAAGCAGGTAGAACAAGTTTTGTGGTGCCTTTCAGCTGCCTACCGGGGTAGTGTAAAAACTACCAACAGAACTCGTTTCTGGCACCTTCCCCGGTGGAGTTGTGCATGGGGTGTGTTTGGAACATTTTGTCACCAGCCGAGTCCAAAATTCAGCGATTCCCCATCTCAGCCCAGAAAGCAGGTAGAACAAGTTTTGTGGTGCCTTTCCGCTGCCTACCGGGGTAGTGTAAAAACTACCAACAGAACTCGTTTCTGGCACCTTCCCCGGTGGAGGTGTGCATGGGGTGTGTTTGGAACATTCTGTCACCAGCCGAGTCCAAAACTCAGCCGTTCCCCATCTCAGCCCAGAAAGCAGGTAGAACAAGTTTTGTGGTGTCTTTCAGCTGCCTACCGGGGTAGTATAAAAACTACCAACAGAACTCGTTTCTGGCACCTTCCCCGGTGGAGGTGTGCATGGGGTGTGTTTGGAACATTCTGTCCCCAGCCGAGTCCAAAATTCAGCTGTTCCCCATCTCTAGCCCAGGAAGCAGATAGAACAGGTTTAGTGGTGCCTTTCAGCTGCCTACCGGGGTACTGTAAAAACTACCAACAGAACTCGATTTTGGCACCTTCCTCGGTGGAGTTGTGCATGGGGTGTGTTTGGAACATTTTGTCACCAGCCGAGTCCAAAATTCAGCTGTTCCCCATCTCTAGCCCAGGAAGCAGGTAGAACCGGTTTTGTGGTGCCCTTCAGCTGCCTACCGGGGTAGTGTAAAAACTACCAACAGAACTCGTTTCTGGCACCTTCCCCGGTGGAGTTGTGCATGGGGTGTGTTTGGAACATTCTGTCACCAGCAGAGTCCAAAATTCAGCCGTTCCCCATCTCTAGCCCAGGAAGCAGATAGAACCGGTTTTGTGGTGCCTTTCAGCTGCCTACCGGGGTAGTGTAAAAACTACCAACAGAACTCGTTTCTGGCACCTTCCCCGGTGGAGTTGTGCATGGGGTGTGTTTGGAACATTTTGTCACCAGCCGAGTCCAAAATTCAGCCGTTCCCCATCTCAGCCCAGAAAGCAGGTAGAACAAGTTTTGTGGTGCCTTTCAGCTGCCTACCGGGGTAGTGTAAAAACTACCAACAGAACTCGTTTCTGGCACCTTCCCCGGTGGAGGTGTGCATGGGGTGTGTTTGGAACATTTTGTCAGCAGCCGAGTCCAAAATTCAGCTGTTCCCCATCTCTAGCCCAGGAAGCAGATAGAACAGGTTTAGTGGTGCCTTTCAGCTGCCTACCGGGGTACTGTAAAAACTACCAACAGAACTCGATTTTGGCACCTTCCTCGGTGGAGTTGTGCATGGGGTGTGTTTGGAACATTCTGTCACCAGCCGAGTCCAAAATTCAGCTGTTCCCCATCTCTAGCCCAGGAAGCAGATAGAACCGGTTTTGTGGTGCCCTTCAGCTGCCTACCGGGGTAGTGTAAAAACTACCAACAGAACTCGTTTCTGGCACCTTCCCCGGTGGAGTTGTGCATGGGGTGTGTTTGGAACATTCTGTCACCAGCAGAGTCCAAAATTCAGCCGTTCCCCATCTCTAGCCCAGGAAGCAGATAGAACCGGTTTTGTGGTGCCTTTCAGCTGCCTACCGGGGTAGTGTAAAAACTACCAACAGAACTCGTTTCTGGCACCTTCCCCGGTGGAGGTGTGCATGGGGTGTGTTTGGAACATTTTGTCACCAGCCGAGTCCAAAACTCAGCTGTTCCCCATCTCAGCCCAGAAAGCAGGTAGAACAAGTTTTGTGGTGCCTTTCAGCTGCCTACCGGGGTAGTGTAAAAACTACCAACAGAACTCGTTTCTGGCACCTTCCCCGGTGGAGTTGTGCATGGGGTGTGTTTGGAACATTTTGTCACCAGCCGAGTCCAAAATTCAGCCGTTCCCCATCTCAGCCCAGAAAGCAGGTAGAACAAGTTTTGTGGTGCCTTTCAGCTGCCTACCGGGGTAGTGTAAAAACTACCAACAGAACTCGTTTCTGGCACCTTCCCCGGTGGAGTTGTGCATGGGGTGTGTTTGGAACATTTTGTCAGCAGCCGAGTCCAAAACTCAGCTGTTCCCCATCTCAGCCCAGAAAGCAGGTAGAACAAGTTTTGTGGTGCCTTTCAGCTGCCTACCGGGGTAGTGTAGAAACTACCAACAGAACTCGTTTCTGGCACCTTCCCCGGTGGAGTTGTGCATGGGGTGTGTTTGGAACATTTTGTCACCAGCAGAGTCCAAAATTCAGCCGTTCCCCATCTCTAGCCCAGGAAGCAGATAGAACCGGTTTTGTGGTGCCTTTCAGCTGCCTACCGGGGTAGTGTAAAAACTACCAACAGAACTCGTTTCTGGCACCTTCCCCGGTGGAGTTGTGCATGGGGTGTGTTTGGAACATTTTGTCACCAGCCGAGTCCAAAATTCAGCCGTTCCCCATCTCAGCCCAGAAAGCAGGTAGAACAAGTTTTGTGGTGCCTTTCAGCTGCCTACCGGAGTAGTGTAAAAACTACCAACAGAACTCGTTTCTGGCACCTTCCCCGGTGGAGTTGTGCATGGGGTGTGTTTGGAACATTTTGTCACCAGCCGAGTCCAAAATTCAGCTATTCCCCATCTCAGCCCAGAAAGCAGGTAGAACAAGTTTTGTGGTGCCTTTCAGCTGCCTACCGGGGTAGTGTAAAAACTACCAACAGAACTCGTTTCTGGCACCTTCCCCGGTGGAGTTGTGCATGGGGTGTGTTTGGAACATTTTGTCAGCAGCCGAGTCCAAAATTCAGCGATTCCCCATCTCAGCCCAGAAAGCAGGTAGAACAAGTTTTGTGGTGCCTTTCAGCTGCCTACCGGGGTAGTGTAAAAACTACCAACAGAACTCGTTTTTGGCACCTTCCCCGGTGGAGTTGTTCATGGGGTGTGTTTGGAACATTTTGTTACCAGCCGAGTCCAAAATTCAGCCGTTCCCCATCTCTAGCCCAGGAAGCAGATAGAACCAGTTTTGTGGTGCCTTTCAGCTGCCTACCGGGGTAGTGTAAAAACTACCAACAGAACTCGTTTCTGGCACCTTCCCCGGTGGAGGTGTGCATGGGGTGTGTTTGGAACATTTTGTCACCAGCCGAGTCCAAAATTCAGCCGTTCCCCATCTCAGCCCAGAAAGCAGGTAGAACAAGTTTTGTGGTGCCTTTCAGCTGCCTACCGGGGTAGTGTAAAAACTACCAACAGAACTCGTTTCTGGCACCTTCCCCGGTGGAGTTGTGCATGGGGTGTGTTTGGAACATTTTGTCACCAGCCGAGTCCAAAATTCAGCGATTCCCCATCTCAGCCCAGAAAGCAGGTAGAACAAGTTTTGTGGTGCCTTTCAGCTGCCTACCGGGGTAGTGTAAAAACTACCAACAGAACTCGTTTCTGGCACCTTCCCCGGTGGAGTTGTGCATGGGGTGTGATTGGAACATTTTGTCACCAGCCGAGTCCAAAATTCAGCGATTCCCCATCTCAGCCCAGAAAGCAAGTAGAACAAGTTTTGTGGTGCCTTTCAGCTGCCTACCGGGGTAGTGTAAAAACTACCAACAGAACTCGTTTCTGGCACCTTCCCCGGTGGAGTTGTGCATGGGGTGTGTTTGGAACATTTTGTCACCAGCCGAGTCCAAAATTCAGCGATTCCCCATCTCAGCCCAGAAAGCAGGTAGAACAAGTTTTGTGGTGCCTTTCAGCTGCCTACCGGGGTAGTGTAAAAACTACCAACAGAACTCGTTTCTGGCACCTTCCCCGGTGGAGTTGTGCATGGGGTGTGTTTGGAACATTTTGTCACCAGCCGAGTCCAAAATTCAGCCGTTCCCCATCTCAGCCCAGAAAGCAGGTAGAACAAGTTTTGTGGTGCCTTTCAGCTGCCTACCGGGGTAGTGTAAAAACTACCAACAGAACTCGTTTTTGGCACCTTCCCCGGTGGAGTTGTTCATGGGGTGTGTTTGGAACATTTTGTCACCAGCCGAGTCCAAAATTCAGCCGTTCCCCATCTCAAGCCCAGGAAGCAGATAGAACCAGTTTTGTGGTGCCTTTCAGCTGCCTACCGGGGTAGTGTAAAAACTACCAACAGAACTCGTTTCTGGCACCTTCCCCGGTGGAGGTGTGCATGGGGTGTGTTTGGAACATTTTGTCACCAGCCGAGTCCAAAACTCAGCCGTTCCCCATCTCAGCCCAGAAAGCAGGTAGAACAAGTTTTGTGGTGCCTTTCAGCTGCCTACCGGGGTAGTATAAAAACTACCAACAGAACTCGTTTCTGGCACCTTCCCCGGTGGAGGTGTGCATGGGGTGTGTTTGGAACATTCTGTCCCCAGCCGAGTCCAAAATTCAGCCGTTCCCCATCTCAGCCCAGAAAGCAGGTAGAACAGGTTTAGTGGTGCCTTTCTCTTGCCTACCGGGGTACTGTAAAAACTACCAACAGAACTCGATTTTGGCACCTTCCTCGGTGGAGTTGTGCATGGGGTGTGTTTGGAACATTCTGTCACCAGCCGAGTCCAAAATTCAGCTGTTCCCCATCTCTAGCCCAGGAAGCAGGTAGAACTGGTTTTGTGGTGCCCTTCAGCTGCCTACCGGGGTAGTGTAAAAACTACCAACAGAACTCGTTTCTGGCACCTTCCCCGGTGGAGTTGTGCATGGGGTGTGTTTGGAACATTTTGTCACCAGCAGAGTCCAAAATTCAGCCGTTCCCCATCTCTAGCCCAGGAAGCAGATAGAACCGGTTTTGTGGTGCCTTTCAGCTGCCTACCGGGGTAGTGTAAAAACTACCAACAGAACTCGTTTCTGGCACCTTCCCCGGTGGAGTTGTGCATGGGGTGTGTTTGGAACATTTTGTCACCAGCCGAGTCCAAAACTCAGCTGTTCCCCATCTCAGCCCAGAAAGCAGGTAGAACAAGTTTTGTGGTGCCTTTCAGCTGCCTACCGGGGTAGTGTAAAAACTACCAACAGAACTCATTTCGGGCACCTTCCCCGGTGGAGTTGTGCATGGGGTGTGTTTGGAACATTTTGTCACCAGCCGAGTCCAAAATTCAGCGATTCCCCATCTCAGCCCAGAAAGCAAGTAGAACAAGTTTTGTGGTGCCTTTCAGCTGCCTACCGGGGTAGTGTAAAAACTACCAACAGAACTCGTTTCTGGCACCTTCCCCGGTGGAGTTGTGCATGGGGTGTGTTTGGAACATTTTGTCACCAGCCGAGTCCAAAATTCAGCCGTTCCCCATCTCAGCCCAGAAAGCAGGTAGAACAAGTTTTGTGGTGCCTTTCAGCTGCCTACCGGGGTAGTGTAAAAACTACCAACAGAACTCGTTTCTGGCACCTTCCCCGGTGGAGTTGTGCATGGGGTGTGTTTGGAACATTTTGTCACCAGCCGAGTCCAAAATTCAGCCGTTCCCCATCTCAGCCCAGAAAGCAGGTAGAACAAGTTTTGTGGTGCCTTTCAGCTGCCTACCGGGGTAGTGTAGAAACTACCAACAGAACTCCTTTCTGGCACCTTCCCCGGTGGAGTTGTGCATGGGGTGTGTTTGGAACATTTTGTCAACAGCCGAGTCCAAAACTCAGCGATTCCCCATCTCAGCCCAGAAAGCAGGTAGAACAAGTTTTGTGGTGCCTTTCAGCTGCCTACCGGGGTAGTGTAAAAACTACCAACAGAACTCGTTTCTGGCACCTTCCCCGGTGGAGTTGTGCATGGGGTGTGTTTGGAACATTTTGTCACCAGCCGAGTCCAAAATTCAGCGATTCCCCATCTCAGCCCAGAAAGCAGGTAGAACAAGTTTTGTGGTGCCTTTCAGCTGCCTACCGGGGTAGTGTAAAAACTACCAACAGAACTCGTTTCTGGCACCTTCCCCGGTGGAGTTGTGCATGGGGTGTGATTGGAACATTTTGTCACCAGCCGAGTCCAAAATTCAGCGATTCCCCATCTCAGCCCAGAAAGCAAGTAGAACAAGTTTTGTGGTGCCTTTCAGCTGCCTACCGGGGTAGTGTAAAAACTACCAACAGAACTCGTTTCTGGCACCTTCCCCGGTGGAGTTGTGCATGGGGTGTGTTTGGAACATTTTGTCACCAGCCGAGTCCAAAATTCAGCGATTCCCCATCTCAGCCCAGAAAGCAGGTAGAACAAGTTTTGTGGTGCCTTTCAGCTGCCTACCGGGGTAGTGTAAAAACTACCAACAGAACTCGTTTCTGGCACCTTCCCCGGTGGAGTTGTGCATGGGGTGTGTTTGGAACATTTTGTCACCAGCCGAGTCCAAAATTCAGCCGTTCCCCATCTCAGCCCAGAAAGCAGGTAGAACAAGTTTTGTGGTGCCTTTCAGCTGCCTACCGGGGTAGTGTAAAAACTACCAACAGAACTCGTTTCTGGCACCTTCCCCGGTGGAGGTGTGCATGGGGTGTGTTTGGAACATTTTGTCACCAGCCGAGTCCGAAATTCAGCGATTCCCCATCTCAGCCCAGAAAGCAGGTAGAACAAGTTTTGTGGTGCCTTTCAGCTGCCTACCGGGGTAGTATAAAAACTACCAACAGAACTCGTTTCTGGCACCTTCCCCGGTGGAGGTGTGCATGGGGTGTGTTTGGAACATTCTGTCCCCAGCCGAGTCCAAAATTCAGCTGTTCCCCATCTCAGCCCAGAAAGCAGGTAGAACAAGTTTTGTGGTGCCTTTCTCTTGCCTACCGGGGTACTGTAAAAACTACCAACAGAACTCGATTTTGGCACCTTCCTCGGTGGAGTTGTGCATGGGGTGTGTTTGGAACATTCTGTCACCAGCCGAGTCCAAAATTCAGCTGTTCCCCATCTCTAGCCCAGGAAGCAGGTAGAACCGGTTTTGTGGTGCCCTTCAGCTGCCTACCGGGGTAGTGTAAAAACTACCAACAGAACTCGTTTCTGGCACCTTCCCCGGTGGAGTTGTGCATGGGGTGTGTTTGGAACATTTTGTCACCAGCAGAGTCCAAAATTCAGCTGTTCCCCATCTCCAGCCCAGGAAGCAGATAGAACCGGTTTTGTGGTGCCTTTCAGCTGCCTACCGGGGTAGTGTAAAAACTACCAACAGAACTCGTTTCTGGCACCTTCCCCGGTGGAGGTGTGCATGGGGTGTGTTTGGAACATTTTGTCACCAGCCGAGTCCAAAACTCAGCTGTTCCCCATCTCAGCCCAGAAAGCAGGTAGAACAAGTTTTGTGGTGCCTTTCAGCTGCCTACCGGGGTAGTGTAAAAACTACCAACAGAACTCGTTTCTGGCACCTTCCCCGGTGGAGTTGTGCATGGGGTGTGTTTGGAACATTTTGTCACCAGCCGAGTCCAAAATTCAGCCGTTCCCCATCTCAGCCCAGAAAGCAGGTAGAACAAGTTTTGTGGTGCCTTTCAGCTGCCTACCGGGGTAGTGTAAAAACTACCAACAGAACTCGTTTCTGGCACCTTCCCCGGTGGAGGTGTGCATGGGGTGTGTTTGGAACATTTTGTCAGCAGCCGAGTCCAAAATTCAGCTGTTCCCCATCTCTAGCCCAGGAAGCAGATAGAACAGGTTTAGTGGTGCCTTTCAGCTGCCTACCGGGGTACTGTAAAAACTACCAACAGAACTCGATTTTGGCACCTTCCTCGGTGGAGTTGTGCATGGGGTGTGTTTGGAACATTCTGTCACCAGCCGAGTCCAAAATTCAGCTCTTCCCCATCTCTAGCCCAGGAAGCAGGTAGAACCGGTTTTGTGGTGCCCTTCAGCTGCCTACCGGGGTAGTGTAAAAACTACCAACAGAACTCGTTTCTGGCACCTTCCCCGGTGGAGTTGTGCATGGGGTGTGTTTGGAACATTCTGTCACCAGCAGAGTCCAAAATTCATCCGTTCCCCATCTCTAGCCCAGGAAGCAGATAGAACCGGTTTTGTGGTGCCTTTCAGCTGCCTACCGGGGTAGTGTAAAAACTACCAACAGAACTCGTTTCTGGCACCTTCCCCGGTGGAGGTGTGCATGGGGTGTGTTTGGAACATTTTGTCACCAGCCGAGTCCAAAACTCAGCTGTTCCCCATCTCAGCCCAGAAAGCAGGTAGAACAAGTTTTGTGGTGCCTTTCAGCTGCCTACCGGGGTAGTGTAAAAACTACCAACAGAACTCGTTTCTGGCACCTTCCCCGGTGGAGTTGTGCATGGGGTGTGTTTGGAACATTTTGTCACCAGCCGAGTCCAAAATTCAGCCGTTCCCCATCTCAGGCCAGAAAGCAGGTAGAACAAGTTTTGTGGTGCCTTTCAGCTGCCTACCGGGGTACTGTAAAAACTACCAACAGAACTCGTTTCTGGCACCTTCCCCGGTGGAGTTGTGCATGGGGTGTGTTTGGAACATTTTGTCACCAGCCGAGTCCAAAATTCAGCGATTCCCCATCTCAGCCCAGAAAGCAGGTAGAACAAGTTTTGTGGTGCCTTTCTCTTGCCTACCGGGGTAGTGTAAAAACTACCAACAGAACTCGTTTCTGGCACCTTCCCCGGTGGAGTTGTGCATGGGGTGTGTTTGGAACATTTTGTCACCAGCCGAGTCCAAAATTCAGCGATTCCCCATCTCAGCCCAGAAAGCAGGTAGAACAAGTTTTGTGGTGCCTTTCAGCTGCCTACCGGGGTAGTGTAAAAACTACCAACAGAACTCGTTTCTGGCACCTTCCCCGGTGGAGTTGTGCATGGGGTGTGTTTGGAACATTTTGTCACCAGCCGAGTCGAAAATTCAGCGATTCCCCATCTCAGCCCAGAAAGCAGGTAGAAAAACTTTTGTGGTGCCTTTCAGCTGCCTACCGGGGTACTGTAAAAACTACAAACAGAACTCATTTCTGGCACCTTCCCCGGTGGAGTTGTGCATGGGGTGTGTTTGGAACATTTTGTCACCAGCCGAGTCCAAAATTCAGCGATTCCCCATCTCAGCCCAGAAAGCAGGTAGAAAAAGTTTTGTGGTGCCTTTCAGCTGCCTACCGGGGTAGTGTAAAAACTACCAACAGAACTCGTTTCTGGCACCTTCCCCGGTGGAGTTGTGCATGGGGTGTGTTTGGAACATTTTGTCACCAGCCGAGTCCAAAATTCAGCGATTCCCCATCTCAGCCCAGAAAGCAGGTAGAAAAACTTTTGTGGTGCCTTTCAGCTGCCTACCGGGGTAGTGTAAAAACTACCAACAGAACTCGTTTCTGGCACCTTCCCCGGTGGAGGTGTGCATGGGGTGTGTTTGGAACATTTTGTCACCAGCCGAGTCCAAAATTCAGCCGTTCCCCATCTCAGCCCAGAAAGCAGGTAGAACAAGTTTTGTGGTGCCTTTCAGCTGCCTACCGGGGTAGTGTAAAAACTACCAACAGAACTCGTTTTTGGCACCTTCCCCGGTGGAGTTGTTCATGGGGTGTGTTTGGAACATTTTGTCACCAGCCGAGTCCAAAATTCAGCCGTTCCCCATCTCTAGCCCAGGAAGCAGATAGAACCAGTTTTGTGGTGCCTTTCAGCTGCCTACCGGGGTAGTGTAAAAACTACCAACAGAACTCGTTTCTGGCACCTTCCCCGGTGGAGGTGTGCATGGGGTGTGTTTGGAACATTCTGTCACCAGCCGAGTCCAAAACTCAGCCGTTCCCCATCTCAGCCCAGAAAGCAGGTAGAACAAGTTTTGTGGTGCCTTTCAGCTGCCTACCGGGGTAGTGTAAAAACTACCAACAGAACTCGTTTCTGGCACCTTCCCCGGTGGAGGTGTGCATGGGGTGTGTTTGGAACATTCTGTCCCCAGCCGAGTCCAAAATTCAGCTGTTCCCCATCTCTAGCCCAGGAAGCAGGTAGAACCGGTTTTGTGGTGCCTTTCAGCTGCCTACCGGGGTACTGTAAAAACTACCAACAGAACTCGATTTTGGCACCTTCCTCGGTGGAGTTGTGCATGGGGTGTGTTTGGAACATTCTGTCACCAGCCGAGTCCATAATTCAGCTGTTCCCCATCTCTAGCCCAGGAAGCAGGTAGAACCGGTTTTGTGGTGCCCTTCAGCTGCCTACCGGGGTAGTGTAAAAACTACCAACAGAACTCGTTTCTGGCACCTTCCCCGGTGGAGTTGTGCATGGGGTGTGTTTGGAACATTCTGTCACCAGCAGAGTCCAAAATTCAGCCGTTCCCCATCTCAGCCCAGGAAGCAGATAGAACCGGTTTTGTGGTGCCTTTCAGCTGCCTACCGGGGTAGTGTAAAAACTACCAACAGAACTCGTTTCTGGCACCTTCCCCGGTGGAGTTGTGCATGGGGTGTGTTTGGAACATTTTGTCACCAGCCGAGTCCAAAATTCAGCCGTTCCCCATCTCAGCCCAGAAAGCAGGTAGAACAAGTTTTGTGGTGCCTTTCAGCTGCCTACCGGGGTAGTGTAAAAACTACCAACAGAACTCGTTTCTGGCACCTTCCCCGGTGGAGGTGTGCATGGGGTGTGTTTGGAACATTTTGTCAGCAGCCGAGTCCAAAATTCAGCTGTTCCCCATCTCTAGCCCAGGAAGCAGATAGAACAGGTTTAGTGGTGCCTTTCAGCTGCCTACCGGGGTACTGTAAAAACTACCAACAGAACTCGATTTTGGCACCTTCCTCGGTGGAGTTGTGCATGGGGTGTGTTTGGAACATTCTGTCACCAGCCGAGTCCAAAATTCAGCTGTTCCCCGTCTCTAGCCCAGGAAGCAGGTAGAACCGGTTTTGTGGTGCCCTTCAGCTGCCTACCGGGGTAGTGTAAAAACTACCAACAGAACTCGTTTCTGGCACCTTCCCCGGTGGAGTTGTGCATGGGGTGTGTTTGGAACATTCTGTCACCAGCAGAGTCCAAAATTCAGCCGTTCCCCATCTCTAGCCCAGGAAGCAGATAGAACCGGTTTTGTGGTGCCTTTCAGCTGCCTACCGGGGTAGTGTAAAAACTACCAACAGAACTCGTTTCTGGCACCTTCCCCGGTGGAGGTGTGCATGGGGTGTGTTTGGAACATTTTGTCACCAGCCGAGTCCAAAACTCAGCTGTTCCCCATCTCAGCCCAGAAAGCAGGTAGAACAAGTTTTGTGGTGCCTTTCAGCTGCCTACCGGGGTAGTGTAAAAACTACCAACAGAACTCGTTTCTGGCACCTTCCCCGGTGGAGTTGTGCATGGGGTGTGTTTGGAACATTTTGTCACCAGCCGAGTCCAAAATTCAGCCGTTCCCCATCTCAGCCCAGAAAGCAGGTAGAACAAGTTTTGTGGTGCCTTTCAGCTGCCTACCGGGGTAGTGTAAAAACTACCAACAGAACTCGTTTCTGGCACCTTCCCCGGTGGAGTTGTGCATGGGGTGTGTTTGGAACATTTTGTCAGCAGCCGAGTCCAAAACTCAGCTGTTCCCCATCTCAGCCCAGAAAGCAGGTAGAACAAGTTTTGTGGTGCCTTTCAGCTGCCTACCGGGGTAGTGTAAAAACTACCAACAGAACTCGTTTCTGGCACCTTCCCCGGTGGAGTTGTGCATGGGGTGTGTTTGGAACATTTTGTCACCAGCCGAGTCCAAAAGTCAGCGATTCCCCATCTCAGCCCAGAAAGCAGGTAGAACAAGTTTTGTGGTGCCTTTCTCTTGCCTACCGGGGTAGTGTAAAAACTACCAACAGAACTCGTTTCTGGCACCTTCCCCGGAGGAGTTGTGCATGGGGTGTGTTTGGAACATTTTGTCACCAGCCGAGTCCAAAATTCAGCTGTTCCCCATCTCAGCCCAGAAAGCAGGTAGAACAAGTTTTGTGGTGCCTATCAGCTACCTACTGGGGTAGTGTAAGAAAAACCAACAGAACTCGTTTCTGGCACCTTCCCCGGTGGAGTTGTGCATGGGGTGTGTTTGGAACATTTTGTCAACAGCCGAGTCCAAAACTCAGCGATTCCCCATCTCAGCCCAGAAAGCAGGTAGAACAAGTTTTGTGGTGCCTTTCAGCTGCCTACCGGGGTACTGTAAAAACTACCAACAGAACTCGTTTTTGGCACCTTCCCCGGTGGAGTTGTGCATGGGGTGTGTTTGGAACATTCTGACACCGGCCGAGTCCAAAATTCAGCTGTTCCCCATCTCTAGCCCAGGAAGCAGGTAGAACAAGTTTTGTGGTGCCTTTCAGCTGCCAACCGGGGTAGTGTAAAAACTACCAACAGAACTCGTTTCTGGCACCTTCCCCGGTGGAGTTGTGCATGGGGTGTGTTTGGAACATTTTGTCACCAGCCGAGTCCAAAATTCAGCGATTCCCCATCTCAGCCCAGAAAGCAGGTAGAACAAGTTTTGTGGTGCCTTTCAGCTGCCTACCGGGGTAGTGTAGAAACTACCAACAGAACTCGTTTCTGGCACCTTCCCCGGTGGAGTTGTGCATGGGGTGTGTTTGGAACATTTTGTCACCAGCCGAGTCCAAAATTCAGCCGTTCCCCATCTCAGCCCAGAAAGCAGGTAGAACAAGTTTTGTGGTGCCTTTCAGCTGCCTACCGGAGTAGTGTAAAAACTACCAACAGAACTCGTTTCTGGCACCTTCCCCGGTGGAGGTGTGCATGGGGTGTGTTTGGAACATTTTGTCACCAGCCGAGTCCAAAATTCAGCTATTCCCCATCTCAGCCCAGAAAGCAGGTAGAACAAGTTTTGTGGTGCCTTTCAGCTGCCTACCGGGGTAGTGTAAAAACTACCAACAGAACTCGTTTCTGGCACCTTCCCCGGTGGAGTTGTGCATGGGGTGTGTTTGGAACATTTTGTCACCAGCCGAGTCCAAAATTCAGCCGTTCCCCATCTCAGCCCAGAAAGCAGGTAGAAAAACTTTTGTGGTGCCTTTCAGCTGCCTACCGGGGTACTGTAAAAACTACAAACAGAACTCATTTCTGGCACCTTCCCCGGTGGAGTTGTGCATGGGGTGTGTTTGGAACATTTTGTCACCAGCCGAGTCCAAAATTCAGCGATTCCCCATCTCAGCCCAGAAAGCAGGTAGAACAAGTTTTGTGGTGCCTTTCAGCTGCCTACCGGGGTAGTGTAAAAACTACCAACAGAACTCGTTTCTGGCACCTTCCCCGGTGGAGTTGTGCATGGGGTGTGTTTGGAACATTTTGTCACCAGCCGAGTCCAAAATTCAGCGATTCCCCATCTCAGCCCAGAAAGCAGGTAGAAAAACTTTTGTGGTGCCTTTCAGCTGCCTACCGGGGTACTGTAAAAACTACAAACAGAACTCATTTCTGGCACCTTCCCCGGTGGAGTTGTGCATGGGGTGTGTTTGGAACATTTTGTCACCAGCCGAGTCCAAAATTCAGCGATTCCCCATCTCAGCCCAGAAAGCAGGTAGAACAAGTTTTGTGGTGCCTTTCTCTTGCCTACCGGGGTAGTGTAAAAACTACCAACAGAACTCGCTTCTGGCACCTTCCCCGGTGGAGTTGTGCATGGGGTGTGTTTGGAACATTTTGTCACCAGCCGAGTCCAAAATTCAGCGATTCCCCATCTCAGGCCAGAAAGCAAGTAGAACAAGTTTTGTGGTGCCTTTCAGCTGCCTACCGGGGTAGTGTAAAAACTACCAACAGAACTCGTTTCTGGCACCTTCCCCGGTGGAGTTGTGCATGGGGTGTGTTTGGAACATTTTGTCACCAGCCGAGTCCAAAATTCAGCCGTTCCCCATCTCTAGCCCAGGAAGCAGATAGAACCAGTTTTGTGGTGCCTTTCAGCTGCCTACCGGGGTAGTGTAAAAACTACCAACAGAACTCGTTTCTGGCACCTTCCCCGGTGGAGGTGTGCATGGGGTGTGTTTGGAACATTCTGTCACCAGCCGAGTCCAAAACTCAGCCGTTCCCCATCTCAGCCCAGAAAGCAGGTAGAACAAGTTTTGTGGTGCCTTTCAGCTGCCTACCGGGGTAGTATAAAAACTACCAACAGAACTCGTTTCTGGCACCTTCCCCGGTGGAGGTGTGCATGGGGTGTGTTTGGAACATTCTGTCCCCAGCCGAGTCCAAAATTCAGCTGTTCCCCATCTCTAGCCCAGGAAGCAGGTAGAACCGGTTTTGTGGTGCCTTTCAGCTGCCTACCGGGGTACTGTAAAAACTACCAACAGAACTCGATTTTGGCACCTTCCTCTGTGGAGTTGTGCATGGGGTGTGTTTGGAACATTCTGTCACCAGCCGAGTCCAAAATTCAGCTGTTCCCCATCTCTAGCCCAGGAAGCAGGTAGAACCGGTTTTGTGGTGCCCTTCAGCTGCCTACCGGGGTAGTGTAAAAACTACCAACAGAACTCGTTTCTGGCACCTTCCCCGGTGGAGTTGTGCATGGGGTGTGTTTGGAACATTCTGTCACCAGCAGAGTCCAAAATTCAGCCGTTCCCCATCTCTAGCCCAGGAAGCAGATAGAACCGGTTTTGTGGTGCCTTTCAGCTGCCTACCGGGGTAGTGTAAAAACTACCAACAGAACTCGTTTCTGGCACCTTCCCCGGTGGAGTTGTGCATGGGGTGTGTTTGGAACATTTTGTCACCAGCCGAGTCCAAAATTCAGCCGTTCCCCATCTCAGCCCAGAAAGCAGGTAGAACAAGTTTTGTGGTGCCTTTCAGCTGCCTACCGGGGTAGTGTAAAAACTACCAACAGAACTCGTTTCTGGCACCTTCCCCGGTGGAGGTGTGCATGGGGTGTGTTTGGAACATTCTGTCCCCAGCCGAGTCCAAAATTCAGCTGTTCCCCATCTCTAGCCCAGGAAGCAGATAGAACAGGTTTAGTGGTGCCTTTCAGCTGCCTACCGGGGTACTGTAAAAACTACCAACAGAACTCGATTTTGGCACCTTCCTCGGTGGAGTTGTGCATGGGGTGTGTTTGGAACATTCTGTCACCAGCAGAGTCCAAAATTCAGCCGTTCCCCATCTCTAGCCCAGGAAGCAGATAGAACCGGTTTTGTGGTGCCTTTCAGCTGCCTACCGGGGTAGTGTAAAAACTACCAACAGAACTCGTTTCTGGCACCTTCCCCGGTGGAGGTGTGCATGGGGTGTGTTTGGAACATTTTGTCACCAGCCGAGTCCAAAACTCAGCTGTTCCCCATCTCAGCCCAGAAAGCAGGTAGAACAAGTTTTGTGGTGCCTTTCAGCTGCCTACCGGGGTAGTGTAAAAACTACCAACAGAACTCGTTTCTGGCACCTTCCCCGGTGGAGTTGTGCATGGGGTGTGTTTGGAACATTTTGTCACCAGCCGAGTCCAAAATTCAGCCGTTCCCCATCTCAGCCCAGAAAGCAGGTAGAACAAGTTTTGTGGTGCCTTTCAGCTGCCTACCGGGGTAGTGTAAAAACTACCAACAGAACTCGTTTCTGGCACCTTCCCCGGTGGAGTTGTGCATGGGGTGTGTTTGGAACATTTTGTCAGCAGCCGAGTCCAAAACTCAGCTGTTCCCCATCTCAGCCCAGAAAGCAGGTAGAACAAGTTTTGTGGTGCCTTTCAGCTGCCTACCGGGGTAGTGTAAAAACTACCAACAGAACTCGTTTCTGGCACCTTCCCCGGTGGAGGTGTGCATGGGGTGTGTTTGGAACATTTTGTCCCCAGCCGAGTCCAAAAGTCAGCGATTCCCCATCTCAGCCCAGAAAGCAGGTAGAACAAGTTTTGTGGTGCCTTTCTCTTGCCTACCGGGGTAGTGTAAAAACTACCAACAGAACTCGTTTCTGGCACCTTCCCCGGAGGAGTTGTGCATGGGGTGTGTTTGGAACATTTTGTCACCAGCCGAGTCCAAAATTCAGCTGTTCCCCATCTCAGCCCAGAAAGCAGGTAGAACAAGTTTTGTGGTGCCTATCAGCTACCTACTGGGGTAGTGTAAGAAAAACCAACAGAACTCGTTTCTGGCACCTTCCCCGGTGGAGTTGTGCATGGGGTGTGTTTGGAACATTTTGTCAACAGCCGAGTCCAAAACTCAGCGATTCCCCATCTCAGCCCAGAAAGCAGGTAGAACAAGTTTTGTGGTGCCTTTCAGCTGCCTACCGGGGTACTGTAAAAACTACCAACAGAACTCGTTTTTGGCACCTTCCCCGGTGGAGGTGTGCATGGGGTGTGTTTGGAACATTCTGACACCGGCCGAGTCCAAAATTCAGCTGTTCCCCATCTCTAGCCCAGGAAGCAGGTAGAACAAGTTTTGTGGTGCCTTTCAGCTGCCAACCGGGGTAGTGTAAAAACTACCAACAGAACTCGTTTCTGGCACCTTCCCCGGTGGAGTTGTGCATGGGGTGTGTTTGGAACATTTTGTCACCAGCCGAGTCCAAAATTCAGCGATTCCCCATCTCAGCCCAGAAAGCAGGTAGAACAAGTTTTGTGGTGCCTTTCAGCTGCCTACCGGGGTAGTGTAGAAACTACCAACAGAACTCGTTTCTGGCACCTTCCCCGGTGGAGGTGTGCATGGGGTGTGTTTGGAACATTTTGTCACCAGCCGAGTCCAAAATTCAGCTATTCCCCATCTCAGCCCAGAAAGCAGGTAGAACAAGTTTTGTGGTGCCTTTCAGCTGCCTACCGGGGTAGTGTAAAAACTACCAACAGAACTCGTTTCTGGCACCTTCCCCGGTGGAGGTGTGCATGGGGTGTGTTTGGAACATTTTGTCACCAGCCGAATCCAAAATTCAGCTATTCCCCATCTCAGCCCAGAAAGCAGGTAGAACAAGTTTTGTGGTGCCTTTCAGCTGCCTACCGGGGTAGTGTAAAAACTACCAACAGAACTCGTTTTTGGCACCTTCCCCGGTGGAGTTGTTCATGGGGTGTGTTTGGAACATTTTGTTACCAGCCGAGTCCAAAATTCAGCCGTTCCCCATCTCTAGCCCAGGAAGCAGATAGAACCAGTTTTGTGGTGCCTTGCAGCTGCCTACCGGGGTAGTGTAAAAACTACCAACAGAACTCGTTTCTGGCACCTTCCCCGGTGGAGGTGTGCATGGGGTGTGTTTGGAACACTTTGTCACCAGCCGAGTCCAAAACTCAGCCGTTCCCCATCTCAGCCCAGAAAGCAGGTAGAACAAGTTTTGTGGTGCCTTTCAGCTGCCTACCGGGGTAGTATAAAAACTACCAACAGAACTCGTTTCTGGCACCTTCCCCGGTGGAGTTGTGCATGGGGTGTGTTTGGAACATTCTGTCACCAGCCGAGTCCAAAATTCAGCTGTTCCCCATCTCTAGCCCAGGAAGCAGATAGAACAGGTTTAGTGGTGCCTTTCAGCTGCCTACCGGGGTACTGTAAAAACTACCAACAGAACTCGATTTTGGCACCTTCCTCGGTGGAGTTGTGCATGGGGTGTGTTTGGAACATTCTGTCACCAGCCGAGTCCAAAATTCAGCTGTTCCCCATCTCTAGCCCAGGAAGCAGGTAGAACCGGTTTTGTGGTGCCTTTCAGCTGCCTACCGGGGTAGTGTAAAAACTACCAACAGAACTCGTTTCTGGCACCTTCCCCGGTGGAGTTGTGCATGGGGTGTGTTTGGAACATTTTGTCACCAGCAGAGTCCAAAATTCAGCCGTTCCCCATCTCTAGCCCAGGAAGCAGATAGAACCGGTTTTGTGGTGCCTTTCAGCTGCCTACCGGGGTAATGTAAAAACTACCAACAGAACTCGTTTCTGGCACCTTCCCCGGTGGAGTTGTGCATGGGGTGTGTTTGGAACATTTTGTCACCAGCCGAGTCCAAAACTCAGCTGTTCCCCATCTCAGCCCAGAAAGCAGGTAGAACAAGTTTTGTGGTGCCTTTCAGCTGCCTACCGGGGTAGTGTAAAAACTACCAACAGAACTCATTTCGGGCACCTTCCCCGGTGGAGTTGTGCATGGGGTGTGTTTGGAACATTTTGTCACCAGCCGAGTCCAAAATTCAGCGATTCCCCATCTCAGCCCAGAAAGCAAGTAGAACAAGTTTTGTGGTGCCTTTCAGCTGCCTACCGGGGTAGTGTAAAAACTACCAACAGAACTCGTTTCTGGCACCTTCCCCGGTGGAGTTGTGCATGGGGTGTGTTTGGAACATTTTGTCACCAGCCGAGTCCAAAATTCAGCGATTCCCCATCTCAGCCCAGAAAGCATGTAGAACAAGTTTTGTGGTGCCTTTCAGCTGCCTACCGGGGTAGTGTAAAAACTACCAACAGAACTCGTTTCTGGCACCTTCCCCGGTGGAGTTGTGCATGGGGTGTGTTTGGAACATTTTGTCACCAGCCGAGTCCAAAATTCAGCGATTCCCCATCTCAGCCCAGAAAGCAGGTAGAACAAGTTTTGTGGTGCCTTTCAGCTGCCTACCGGGGTAGTGTAAAAACTACCAACAGAACTCGTTTCTGGCACCTTCCCCGGTGGAGTTGTGCATGGGGTGTGATTGGAACATTTTGTCACCAGCCGAGTCCAAAATTCAGCGATTCCCCATCTCAGCCCAGAAAGCAAGTAGAACAAGTTTTGTGGTGCCTTTCAGCTGCCTACCGGGGTAGTGTAAAAACTACCAACAGAACTCGTTTCTGGCACCTTCCCCGGTGGAGTTGTGCATGGGGTGTGTTTGGAACATTTTGTCACCAGCCGAGTCCAAAATTCAGCGATTCCCCATCTCAGCCCAGAAAGCAGGTAGAACAAGTTTTGTGGTGCCTTTCAGCTGCCTACCGGGGTAGTGTAAAAACTACCAACAGAACTCGTTTCTGGCACCTTCCCCGGTGGAGTTGTGCATGGGGTGTGTTTGGAACATTTTGTCACCAGCCGAGTCCAAAAGTCAGCGATTCCCCATCTCAGCCCAGAAAGCAGGTAGAACAAGTTTTGTGGTGCCTTTCTCTTGCCTACCGGGGTAGTGTAAAAACTACCAACAGAACTCGTTTCTGGCACCTTCCCCGGTGGAGTTGTGCATGGGGTGTGTTTGGAACATTTTGTCACCAGCCGAGTCCAAAATTCAGCTGTTCCCCATCTCAGCCCAGAAAGCAGGTAGAACAAGTTTTGTGGTGCCTATCAGCTACCTACTGGGGTAGTGTAAAAACTACCAACAGAACTCGTTTCTGGCACCTTCCCCGGTGGAGTTGTGCATGGGGTGTGTTTGGAACATTTTGTCAACAGCCGAGTCCAAAACTCAGCGATTCCCCATCTCAGCCCAGAAAGCAGGTAGAACAAGTTTTGTGGTGCCTTTCAGCTGCCTACCGGGGTACTGTAAAAACTACCAACAGAACTCGTTTCTGGCACCTTCCCCGGTGGAGTTGTGCATGGGGTGTTTTTGGAACATTCTGTCACCGGCCGAGTCCAAAATTCAGCTGTTCCCCATCTCTAGCCCAGGAAGCAGATAGAACCGGTTTTGTGGTGCCTTTCAGCTGCCTACCGGGGTAGTGTAAAAACTACCAACAGAACTCGTTTCTGGCACCTTCCCCGGTGGAGTTGTGCATGGGGTGTGTTTGGAACATTTTGTCACCAGCCGAGTCCAAAATTCAGCTGTTCCCCATCTCAGCCCAGAAAGCAGGTAGAAAAACTTTTGTGGTGCCTTTCTCTTGTCTACCGGGGTACTGTAAAAACTACAAACAGAACTCATTTCTGGCACCTTCCCCGGTGGAGTTGTGCATGGGGTGTGTTTGGAACATTTTGTCACCAGCAGAGTCCAAAATTCAGCCGTTCCCCATCTCTAGCCCAGGAAGCAGATAGAACCGGTTTTGTGGTGCCTTTCAGCTGCCTACCGGGGTAGTGTAAAAACTACCAACAGAACTCGTTTCTGGCACCTTCCCCGGTGGAGTTGTGCATGGGGTGTGTTTGGAACATTTTGTCACCAGCCGAGTCCAAAACTCAGCTGTTCCCCATCTCAGCCCAGAAAGCAGGTAGAACAAGTTTTGTGGTGCCTTTCAGCTGCCTACCGGGGTAGTGTAAAAACTACCAACAGAACTCGTTTCTGGCACCTTCCCCGGTGGAGTTGTGCATGGGGTGTGTTTGGAACATTTTGTCACCAGCCGAGTCCAAAATTCAGCCGTTCCCCATCTCAGCCCAGAAAGCAGGTAGAACAAGTTTTGTGGTGCCTTTCAGCTGCCTACCGGGGTAGTGTAAAAACTACCAACAGAACTCGTTTCTGGCACCTTCCCCGGTGGAGGTGTGCATGGGGTGTGTTTGGAACATTTTGTCAGCAGCCGAGTCCAAAATTCAGCTGTTCCCCATCTCTAGCCCAGGAAGCAGATAGAACAGGTTTAGTGGTGCCTTTCAGCTGCCTACCGGGGTACTGTAAAAACTACCAACAGAACTCGATTTTGGCACCTTCCTCGGTGGAGTTGTGCATGGGGTGTGTTTGGAACATTCTGTCACCAGCCGAGTCCAAAATTCAGCTGTTCCCCATCTCTAGCCCAGGAAGCAGGTAGAACCGGTTTTGTGGTGCCCTTCAGCTGCCTACCGGGGTAGTGTAAAAACTACCAACAGAACTCGTTTCTGGCACCTTCCCCGGTGGAGTTGTGCATGGGGTGTGTTTGGAACATTCTGTCACCAGCAGAGTCCAAAATTCATCCGTTCCCCATCTCTAGCCCAGGAAGCAGGTAGAACCGGTTTTGTGGTGCCCTTCAGCTGCCTACCGGGGTAGTGTAAAAACTACCAACAGAACTCGTTTCTGGCACCTTCCCCGGTGGAGGTGTGCATGGGGTGTGTTTGGAACATTTTGTCACCAGCCGAGTCCAAAACTCAGCTGTTCCCCATCTCAGCCCAGAAAGCAGGTAGAACAAGTTTTGTGGTGCCTTTCAGCTGCCTACCGGGGTAGTGTAAAAACTACCAACAGAACTCGTTTCTGGCACCTTCCCCGGTGGAGTTGTGCATGGGGTGTGTTTGGAACATTTTGTCACCAGCCGAGTCCAAAATTCAGCCGTTCCCCATCTCAGCCCAGAAAGCAGGTAGAACAAGTTTTGTGGTGCCTTTCAGCTGCCTACCGGGGTAGTGTAGAAACTACCAACAGAACTCGTTTCTGGCACCTTCCCCGGTGGAGTTGTGCATGGGGTGTGTTTGGAACATTTTGTCAGCAGCCGAGTCCAAAATTCAGCGATTCCCCATCTCAGCCCAGAAAGCAGGTAGAACAAGTTTTGTGGTGCCTTTCAGCTGCCTACCGGGGTAGTGTAAAAACTACCAACAGAACTCGTTTCTGGCACCTTCCCCGGTGGAGTTGTGCATGGGGTGTGTTTGGAACATTTTGTCACCAGCCGAGTCCAAAATTCAGCGATTCCCCATCTCAGCCCAGAAAGCAGGTAGAACAAGTTTTGTGGTGCCTTTCTCTTGCCTACCGGGGTAGTGTAAAAACTACCAACAGAACTCGTTTCTGGCACCTTCCCCGGTGGAGTTGTGCATGGGGTGTGTTTGGAACATTTTGTCACCAGCCGAGTCCAAAATTCAGCGATTCCCCATCTCAGCCCAGAAAGCAGGTAGAACAAGTTTTGTGGTGCCTTTCAGCTGCCTACCGGGGTAGTGTAAAAACTACCAACAGAACTCGTTTCTGGCACCTTCCCCGGTGGAGTTGTGCATGGGGTGTGTTTGGAACATTTTGTCACCAGCCGAGTCCAAAATTCAGCGATTCCCCATCTCAGCCCAGAAAGCAGGTAGAAAAACTTTTGTGGTGCCTTTCAGCTGCCTACCGGGGTACTGTAAAAACTACAAACAGAACTCATTTCTGGCACCTTCCCCGGTGGAGTTGTGCATGGGGTGTGTTTGGAACATTTTGTCACCAGCCGAGTCCAAAATTCAGCCGTTCCCCATCTCAGCCCAGAAAGCAGGTAGAACAAGTTTTGTGGTGCCTTTCAGCTGCCTACCGGGGTAGTGTAAAAACTACCAACAGAACTCGTTTCTGGCACCTTCCCCGGTGGAGTTGTGCATGGGGTGTGTTTGGAACATTCTGTCACCAGCCGAGTCCAAAATTCAGCCGTTCCCCATCTCAGCCCAGAAAGCAGGTAGAACAAGTTTTGTGGTGCCTTTCAGCTGCCTACCGGGGTAGTGTAAAAACTACCAACAGAACTCGTTTCTGGCACCTTCCCCGGTGGAGTTGTGCATGGGGTGTGTTTGGAACATTTTGTCACCAGCCGAGTCCAAAATTCAGCGATTCCCCATCTCAGCCCAGAAAGCAGGTAGAAAAACTTTTGTGGTGCCTTTCAGCTGCCTACCGGGGTACTGTAAAAACTACAAACAGAACTCATTTCTGGCACCTTCCCCGGTGGAGTTGTGCATGGGGTGTGTTTGGAACATTTTGTCACCAGCCGAGTCCAAAATTCAGCCGTTCCCCATCTCAGCCCAGAAAGCAGGTAGAACAAGTTTTGTGGTGCCTTTCAGCTGCCTACCGGGGTAGTGTAAAAACTACCAACAGAACTCGTTTCTGGCACCTTCCCCGGTGGAGGTGTGCATGGGGTGTGTTTGGAACATTTTGTCACCAGCCGAGTCCAAAAGTCAGCGATTCCCCATCTCAGCCCAGAAAGCAGGTAGAACAAGTTTTGTGGTGCCTTTCTCTTGCCTACCGGGGTAGTGTAAAAACTACCAACAGAACTCGTTTCTGGCACCTTCCCCGGAGGAGTTGTGCATGGGGTGTGTTTGGAACATTTTGTCACCAGCCGAGTCCAAAATTCAGCTGTTCCCCATCTCAGCCCAGAAAGCAGGTAGAACAAGTTTTGTGGTGCCTATCAGCTACCTACTGGGGTAGTGTAAGAACTACCAACAGAACTCGTTTCTGGCACCTTCCCCGGTGGAGTTGTGCATGGGGTGTGTTTGGAACATTTTGTCACCAGCCGAGTCCAAAACTCAGCGATTCCCCATCTCAGCCCAGAAAGCAGGTAGAACAAGTTTTGTGGTGCCTTTCAGCTGCCTACCGGGGTAGTGTAAAAACTACCAACAGAACTCGTTTTTGGCACCTTCCCCGGTGGAGTTGTGCATGGGGTGTGTTTGGAACATTCTGTCACCAGCCGAGTCCAAAATTCAGCTGTTCCCCATCTCTAGCCCAGGAAGCAGGTAGAACCGGTTTTGTGATGCCTTTCAGCTGCCTACCGGGGTAGTGTAAAAACTACCAACAGAACTCGTTTCTGGCACCTTCCCCGGTGGAGTTGTGCATGGGGTGTGTTTGGAACATTCTGTCACCAGCCGAGTCCAAAATTCAGCTGTTCCCCATCTCTAGCCCAGGAAGCAGGTAGAACCGGTTTTGTGGTGCCTTTCAGCTGCCTACCGGGGTAGTGTAAAAAACTACCAACAGAACTCGTTTCTGGCACCTTCCCCGGTGGAGTTGTGCATGGGGTGTGTTTGGAACATTTTGTCACCAGCCGAGTCCAAAATTCAGCTGTTCCCCATCTCAGCCCAGAAAGCAGGTAGAACAAGTTTTGTGGTGCCTTTCTCTTGTCTACCGGGGTACTGTAAAAACTACCAACAGAACTCGTTTCTGGCACCTTCCCCGGTGGAGCTGTGCATGGGGTGTGTTTGGAACATTCTGTCACCAGCCGAGTCCAAAATTCAGCTGTTCCCCATGTCTAGCCCAGGAAGCAGGTAGAACAAGTTTTGTGGTGCCTTTCAGCTGCCAACCGGGGTAGTGTAAAAACTACCAACAGAACTCGTTTCTGGCACCTTCCCCGGTGGAGTTGTGCATGGGGTGTGTTTGGAACATTCTGTCACCAGCCGAGTCCAAAATTCAGCCGTTCCCCATCTCAGCCCAGAAAGCAGGTAGAACAAGTTTTGTGGTGCCTTTCAGCTGCCTACCGGGGTAGTGTAAAAACTACCAACAGAACTCGTTTCTGGCACCTTCCCCGGTGGAGTTGTGCATGGGGTGTGTTTGGAACATTTTGTCACCAGCCGAGTCCAAAACTCAGCTGTTCCCCATCTCTAGCCCAGGAAGCAGGTAGAAAAACTTTTGTGGTGCCTTTCAGCTGCCTACCGGGGTACTGTAAAAACTACCAACAGAACTCGTTTTTGGCACCTTCCCCGGTGGAGTTGTGCATGGGGTGTGTTTGGAACATTCTGTCACCAGCCGAGTCCAAAATTCAGCTGTTCCCCATCTCTAGCCCAGGAAGCAGGTAGAACCGGTTTTGTGGTGCCTTTCAGCTGCCTACCGGGGTAGTGTAAAAACTACCAACAGAACTCGTTTCTGGCACCTTCCCCGGTGGAGTTGTGCATGGGGTGTGTTTGGAACATTCTGTCACCAGCCGAGTCCAAAATTCAGCTGTTCCCCATCTCTAGCCCAGGAAGCAGATAGAACCGGTTTTGTGGTGCCTTTCAGCTGCCTACCGGGGTAGTGTAAAAACTACCAACAGAACTCGTTTCTGGCACCTTCCCCGGTGGAGTTGTGCATGGGGTGTGTTTGGAACATTTTGTCACCAGCCGAGTCCAAAATTCAGCCGTTCCCCAACTCAGCCCAGAAAGCAGGTTATGAACAAGTTTTGTGGTGCCTTTCTCTTGTCTACGGGGTACTGTAAAAACTACCAACAGAACTCGTTTCTGGCACCTTCCCCGGTGGAGGTGTGCATGGGGTGTGTTTGGAACATTCTGTCACCAGCCGAGTCCAAAATTCAGCTGTTCCCCATCTCTAGTCCAGGAAGCAGGTAGAACAAGTTTTGTGGTGCCTTTCAGCTGCCTACCGGGGTAGTGTAAAAAACTACCAACAGAACTCGTTTCTGGCACCTTCCCCGGTGGAGTTGTGCATGGGGTGTGTTTGGAACATTTTGTCACCAGCCGAGTCCAAAACTCAGCGATTCCTCATCTCAGCCCAGAAAGCAGGTAGAACAAGTTTTGTGGTGCCTTTCAGCTGCCTACCGGGGTAGTGTAGAAACTACCAACAGAACTCCTTTCTGGCACCTTCCCCGGTGGAGTTGTGCATGGGGTGTGTTTGGAACATTTTGTCAACAGCCGAGTCCAAAACTCAGCGATTCCCCATCTCAGCCCAGAAAGCAGGTAGAACAAGTTTTGTGGTGCCTTTCAGCTGCCTACCGGGGTAGTGTAAAAACTACCAACAGAACTCGTTTCTGGCACCTTCCCCGGTGGAGTTGTGCATGGGGTGTGTTTGGAACATTTTGTCACCACGCGAGTCCAAAATTCAGCGATTCCCCATCTCAGCCCAGAAAGCAGGTTAGAACAAGTTTTGTGGTGCCTTTCAGCTGCCTACCGGGGTAGTGTAAAAAGTACCAACAGAACTCGTTTCTGGCACCTTCCCGGTGGAGTTGTGCATGGGGTGTGTTTGGAACATTTTGTCACCAGCCGAGTCCAAAATTCAGCGATTCCCCATCTCAGCCCAGAAAGCAGGTAGAACAAGTTTTGTGGTGCCTTTCAGCTGCCTACCGGGGTAGTGTAAAAACTACCAACAGAACTCGTTTCTGGCACCTTCCCCGGTGGAGTTGTGCATGGGGTGTGATTGGAACATTTTGTCACCAGCCGAGTCCAAATTCAGCAATTCCCCATCTCAGCCCAGAAAGCAGGTAGAACAAGTTTTGTGGTGCCTTTCAGCTGCCTACCGGGGTAGTGTAAAAACTACCAACAGAACTCGTTTCTGGCACCTTCCCCGGTGGAGTTGTGCATGGGGTGTGTTTGGAACATTTTGTCACCAGCCGAGTCCAAAATTCAGCGATTCCCCATCTCAGCCCAGAAAGCAGGTAGAACAAGTTTTGTGGTGCCTTTCAGCTGCCTACCGGGGTAGTGTAAAAACTACCAACAGAACTCGTTTCTGGCACCTTCCCCGGTGGAGTTGTGCATGGGGTGTGTTTGGAACATTTTGTCACCAGCCGAGTCCAAAATTCAGCCGTTCCCCATCTCAGCCCAGAAAGCAGGTAGAACAAGTTTTGTGGTGCCTTTCAGCTGCCTACCGGGGTAGTGTAAAAACTACCAACAGAACTCATTTTTGGCACCTTCCCGGTGGAGTTGTTCATGGGGTGTGTTTGGAACATTTTGTCACCAGCCGAGTCCAAAATTCAGCCGTTCCCCATCTCTAGCCCAGGAAGCAGATAGAACCAGTTTTGTGGTGCCTTTCAGCTGCCTACCGGGGTAGTGTAAAAACTACCAACAGAACTCGTTTTTGGCACCTTCCCCGGTGGAGTTGTGCATGGGGTGTGTTTGGAACATTCTGTCACCAGCCGAGTCCAAAATTCAGCTGTTCCCCATCTCTAGCCCAGGAAGCAGGTAGAACCGGTTTTGTGGTGCCTTTCAGCTGCCTACCGGGGTAGTGTAAAAACTACCAACAGAACTCGTTTCTGGCACCTTCCCCGGTGGAGTTGTGCATGGGGTGTGTTTGGAACATTCTGTCACCAGCCGAGTCCAAAATTCAGCTGTTCCCCATCTCTAGCCCAGGAAGCAGGTAGAACCGGTTTTGTGGTGCCTTTCAGCTGCCTACCGGGGTAGTGTAAAAACTACCAACAGAACTCGTTTCTGGCACCTTCCCCGGTGGAGTTGTGCATGGGGTGTGTTTGGAACATTTTGTCACCAGCCGAGTCCAAAATTCAGCCGTTCCCCATCTCAGCCCAGAAAGCAGGTAGAAAAACTTTTGTGGTGCCTTCTCTTGTCTACCGGGGGTACTGTAAAAACTACCAACAGAACTCGTTTCTGGCACCTTCCCCGGTGGAGCTGTGCATGGGGTGTGTTTGGAACATTCTGTCACCAGCCGAGTCCAAAATTCAGCTGTTCCCCATGTCTAGCCCAGGAAGCAGGTAGAACAAGTTTTGTGGTGCCTTTCAGCTGCCAACCGGGGTAGTGTAAAAACTACCAACAGAACTCGTTTCTGGCACCTTCCCCGGTGGAGTTGTGCATGGGGTGTGTTTGGAACATTCTGTCACCAGCCGAGTCCAAAATTCAGCCGTTCCCCATCTCAGCCCAGAAAGCAGGTAGAACAAGTTTTGTGGTGCCTTTCAGCTGCCTACCGGGGTAGTGTAAAAACTACCAACAGAACTCGTTTCTGGCACCTTCCCCGGTGGAGTGTGCATGGGGTGTGTTTGGAACATTTTGTCAGCAGCCGAGTCCAAAACTCAGCGATTCCCCATCTCAGCCCAGAAAGCAGGTAGAACAAGTTTTGTGGTGCCTTTCAGCTGCCTACCGGGGTACTGTAAAAACTACCAACAGACTCGTTTTTGGCACCTTCCCCGGTGGAGTTGTGCATGGGGTGTGTTTGGAACATTCTGTCACCAGCCGAGTCCAAAATTCAGCTGTTCCCCATCTCTAGCCCAGGAAGCAGGTAGAACCGGTTTTGTGGTGCCTTTCAGCTGCCTACCGGGGTAGTGTAAAAACTACCAACAGAACTCGTTTCTGGCACCTTCCCCGGTGGAGTTGTGCATGGGGTGTGTTTGGAACATTTTGTCACCAGCCGAGTCCAAAATTCAGCCGTTCCCCATCTCAGCCCAGAAAGCAGGTATGAACAAGTTTTGTGGTGCCTTTCTCTTGTCTACCGGGGGTACTGTAAAAACTACCAACAGAACTCGTTTCTGGCACCTTCCCCGGTGGAGGTGTGCATGGGGGTGTGTTTGGAACATTCTGTCACCAGCCGAGTCCAAAATTCAGCTGTTCCCCATCTCTAGTCCAGGAAGCAGGTAGAACAAGTTTTGTGGTGCCTTTCAGCTGCCTACCGGGGTAGTGTAAAAACTACCAACAGAACTCGTTTCTGGCACCTTCCCCGGTGGAGTTGTGCATGGGGTGTGTTTGGAACATTTTGTCACCAGCCGAGTCCAAAATTCAGCCGTTCCCCATCTCAGCCCAGAAAGCAGGTAGAACAAGTTTTGTGGTGCCTTTCAGCTGCCTACCGGGGTAGTGTAGAAAACTACCAACAGAACTCCTTTCTGGCACCTTCCCGGTGGAGTTGTGCATGGGGTGTGTTTGGAACATTTTGTCAACAGCCGAGTCCAAAACTCAGCGATTCCCCATCTCAGCCCAGAAAGCAGGTAGAACAAGTTTTGTGGTGCCTTTCAGCTGCCTACCGGGGTAGTGTAAAAAACTACCAACAGAACTCGTTTCTGGCACCTTCCCCGGTGGAGTTGTGCATGGGGTGTGTTTGGAACATTTTGTCACCAGCCGAGTCCAAAATTCAGCGATTCCCCATCTCAGCCCAGAAAGCAGGTAGAACAAGTTTTGTGGTGCCTTTCAGCTGCCTACCGGGGTAGTGTAAAAACTACCAACAGAACTCCTTTCTGGCACCTTCCCCGGTGGAGTTGTGCATGGGGTGTGTTTGGAACATTTTGTCAGCAGCCGAGTCCAAAATTCAGCGATTCCCCATCTCAGCCCAGAAAGCAGGTAGAACAAGTTTTGTCGGTGCCTTTCAGCTGCCTACCGGGGGTAGTGTAAAAACTACCAACAGAACTCGTTTCTGGCACCTTCCCCGGTGGAGTTGTGCATGGGGTGTGTTTGGAACATTTTGTCACCAGCCGAGTCCAAAATTCAGCGATTCCCCATCTCAGCCCAGAAAGCAGGTAGAACAAGTTTTGTGGTGCCTTTCAGCTGCCTACCGGGGTAGTGTAAAAACTACCAACAGAACTCGTTTCTGGCACCTTCCCCGGTGGAGTTGTGCATGGGGTGTGATTGGAACATTTTGTCACCAGCCTAGTCCAAAATTCAGCAATTCCCCATCTCAGCCCAGAAAGCAGGTAGAACAAGTTTTGTGGTGCCTTTCAGCTGCCTACCGGGGTAGTGTAAAAACTACCAACAGAACTCGTTTCTGGCACCTTCCCCGGTGGAGTTGTGCATGGGGTGTGTTTGGAACATTTTGTCACCAGCCGAGTCCAAAATTCAGCCGTTCCCCATCTCAGCCCAGAAAGCAGGGTAGAACAAGTTTTGTGGTGCCTTTCAGCTGCCTACCGGGGTAGTGTAAAAACTACCAACAGAACTCATTTTTGGCACCTTCCCCGGTGGAGTTGTTCATGGGGTGTGTTTGGAACATTTTGTCACCAGCCGAGTCCAAAATTCAGCCGTTCCCCATCTCTAGCCCAGGAGCAGATAGAACCAGTTTTGTGGTGCCTTTCAGCTGCCTACCGGGGGTAGTGTAAAAACTACCAACAGAACTCGTTTCTGGCACCTTCCCCGGTGGAGGTGTGCATGGGGTGTGTTTGGAACATTCTGTCACCAGCCGAGTCCAAAACTCAGCCGTTCCCCATCTCAGCCCAGAAAGCAGGTAGAACAAGTTTTGTGGTGCCTTTCAGCTGCCTACCGGGGTAGTATATAAAAACTACCAACAGAACTCGTTTCTGGCACCTTCCCCGGTGGAGGTGTGCATGGGGTGTGTTTGGAACATTCTGTCCCCAGCCGAGTCCAAAATTCAGCTGTTCCCCATCTCTAGCCCAGGAAGCAGATAGAACAGGTTTAGTGGTGCCTTTCAGCTGCCTACCGGGGGTACTGTAAAAACTACCAACAGAACTCGATTTTGGCACCTTCCTCGGTGGAGTTGTGCATGGGGGTGTGTTTGGAACATTCTGTCACCAGCCGAGTCCAAAATTCAGCTGTTCCCCATCTCTAGCCCAGGAAGCAGGTAGAACCGGTTTTGTGGTGCCCTTCAGCTGCCTACCGGGGTAGTGTAAAAACTACCAACAGAACTCGTTTCTGGCACCTTCCCCGGTGGAGTTGTGCATGGGGTGTGTTTGGAACATTCTGTCACCAGCAGAGTCCAAAATTCAGCCGTTCCCCATCTCTAGCCCAGGAAGCAGATAGAACCGTTTTGTGGTGCCTTTCAGCTGCCTACCGGGGTAGTGTAAAAACTACCAACAGAACTCGTTTCTGGCACCTTCCCCGGTGGAGTTGTGCATGGGGTGTGTTTGGAACATTTTGTCACCAGCCGAGTCCAAAATTCAGCCGTTCCCCATCTCAGCCCAGAAAGCAGGTAGAACAAGTTTTGTGGTGCCTTTCAGCTGCCTACCGGGGTAGTGTAAAAACTACCAACAGAACTCGTTTCTGGCACCTTCCCCGGTGGAGGTGTGCATGGGGTGTGTTTGGAACATTTTGTCAGCAGCCGAGTCCAAAATTCAGCTGTTCCCCATCTCTAGCCCAGGAAGCAGATAGAACAGGTTTAGTGGTGCCTTTCAGCTGCCTACCGGGGGTACTGTAAAAACTACCAACAGAACTCGATTTTGGCACCTTCCTCGGTGGAGTTGTGCATGGGGTGTGTTTGGAACATTCTGTCACCAGCCGAGTCCAAAATTCAGCTGTTCCCCATCTCTAGCCCAGGAAGCAGGTAGAACCGGTTTTGTGGTGCCCTTCAGCTGCCTACCGGGATAGTGTAAAAACTACCAACAGAACTCGTTTCTGGCACCTTCCCCGGTGGAGTTGTGCATGGGGTGTGTTTGGAACATTCTGTCACCAGCAGAGTCCAAAATTCAGCCGTTCCCCATCTCTAGCCCAGGAAGCAGATAGAACCGGTTTTGTGGTGCCTTTCAGCTGCCTACCGGGGGTAGTGTAAAAACTACCAACAGAACTCGTTTCTGGCACCTTCCCCGGTGGAGGTGTGCATGGGGTGTGTTTGGAACATTTTGTCACCAGCCGAGTCCAAAACTCAGCTGTTCCCCATCTCAGCCCAGAAAGCAGGTAGAACAAGTTTTGTGGTGCCTTTCAGCTGCCTACCGGGGTAGTGTAAAAACTACCAACAGAACTCGTTTCTGGCACCTTCCCCGGTGGAGTTGTGCATGGGGTGTGTTGGAACATTTTGTCACCAGCCGAGTCCAAAATTCAGCCGTTCCCCATCTCAGCCCAGAAAGCAGGGTAGAACAAGTTTTGTGGTGCCTTTCAGCTGCCTACCGGGGGTAGTGTAAAAACTACCAACAGAACTCGTTTCTGGCACCTTCCCCGGTGGAGTTGTGCATGGGGTGTGTTTGGAACATTTTGTCACCAGCCGAGTCCAAAATTCAGCGATTCCCCATCTCAGCCCAGAAAGCAGGTAGAACAAGTTTTGTGGTGCCTTTCAGCTGCCTACCGGGGTAGTGTAAAAACTACCAACAGAACTCGTTTCTGGCACCTTCCCCGGTGGAGTTGTGCATGGGGTGTGTTTGGAACATTTTGTCACCAGCCGAGTCCAAAATTCAGCTGTTCCCCATCTCAGCCCAGAAAGCAGGTAGAACAAGTTTTGTGGGTGCCTATCAGCTACCTACTGGGGTAGTGTAAAAACTACCAACAGAACTCGTTTCTGGCACCTTCCCCGGTGGAGTTGTGCATGGGGTGTGTTTGGAACATTTTGTCAACAGCCGAGTCCAAAACTCAGCGATTCCCCATCTCAGCCCAGAAAGCAGGTAGAACAAGTTTTGTGGTGCCTTTCTCTTGCCTACCGGGGGTACTGTAAAAACTACCAACAGAACTCGTTTTGGCACCTTCCCCGGTGGAGTTGTGCATGGGGTGTGTTGGAACATTCTGTCACCGGCCGAGTCCAAATTCAGCTGTTCCCCATCTCTAGCCCAGGAAGCAGGTAGAACCGGTTTTGTGGTGCCTTTCAGCTGCCTACCGGGGTAGTGTAAAAACTACCAACAGAACTCGTTTCTGGCACCTTCCCGGTGGAGTTGTGCATGGGGTGTGTTTGGAACATTTTGTCACCAGCCGAGTCCAAAATTCAGCTGTTCCCCATCTCAGCCCAGAAAGCAGGTAGAAAACTTTTGTGGTGCCTTTCTCTGTCTACCGGGGGTACTGTAAAAACTACAAACAGAACTCATTTCTGGCACCTTCCCCGGTGGAGGTGTGCATGGGGTGTGTTTGGAACATTTTGTCACCAGCCGAGTCCAAAATTCAGCCGTTCCCCATCTCAGCCCAGAAAGCAGGTATGAACAAGTTTTGTGGTGCCTTTCTCTTGCCTACCGGGGGTAGTGTAAAAACTACCAACAGAACTCGTTTCTGGCACCTTCCCCGGTGGAGGTGTGCATGGGGTGTGTTTGGAACATTCTG